>NC_072446.2:69665000-69920000 GCF_028878055.3 Symphalangus syndactylus
CACAGAGGGCCAGGTTTACAGACAGCTGCACTGCATGGCTGGTGCAGAAAGGATGGGGTCTCTGTGTTTCCACATGTGGTTAATCTCTTGGGGCCAAGGTGACTGTTCTTGCTATCAGGCAGATTAACTGTGTATTTATGGCCTTGCCTGGAGAGTCCAAAATAAGTCATAAACAGTTCCAAACAGCACACTCAGATCCTGTTGAGGGCCTGCTTTTTCTGTATACAAGACAGCAACTTGTTATAAACTGCTAAAAGGTTGGGGGGTGGGGGCTGGAGGATAGGGGGGAAGAAACAGAAAAGCCACCCTCTTGGTGGGTTGCAGTGCTGGAGAGATAAGGTGAGCGGGCCTCAAGCTTCAGACCAGATGCCCTCTTGGCTCTGCACTTTGGACAAAATGAGACACGCGAGATGATACAGGGAAAGGAATGATAGCCGGCGAGGAGGCAGCTGCCAGCAGGAAGGCACTTGGAACTGCTCTTCTTTTATCAAGAGCAGCTGTAAGTGACGGATTCAGCCTCCAATTCACATGTCTGCTTGTCTTGCTCTGACTTAGGAACTGAAAAGCAAATCATAAAAAGAAACAAAAACACAAACAAATAATCTCTAGTTTGACCGAGGACTTTGTTTCTGAACTAATTTCAAGCAGCTTCAAGAATGCTATCATTGAGGTATCCCCTCATTAAGAAATTGTGTAAGAACCTACTATAATATTCCTGGCAACAAGACAACACTCTCACCCACACAACTAGCAAATGCCATTTTAGGACTAATTTAGTATAAATTCAAATCCCCTTTTTTCATCTTCCTGGAGAAGATCAAGTTGCTCACCTTTAAGTTTGTATCTTTAACCAAGAAGTTCCCCTTTTATGAGTTTATCCTAAGGGAAAAAATATCAGAGGTACACAAAAACATCAATGCACACAGATGTTGATTACGGCAGTATTAATAACAAAAGAAACAATGCAAATATCCAA
Organism: Symphalangus syndactylus; assembly: GCF_028878055.3. NCBI lineage: Eukaryota > Metazoa > Chordata > Mammalia > Primates > Hylobatidae > Symphalangus > Symphalangus syndactylus. The sequence goes on from NC_072446.2 coordinate 69,665,977, forward strand.
ATGGCGGTTGGCATATTTATACAATGGAATCTTACACATCCATTAAAAATTCATGATTTCAGAGGTATGTAGTAACATAAGCAAATGCATACTTTTATAGTGTTAAGTGAAAAAAGCAGGACTCGGAATTGCTTATAGCATGTGATCCCAATTTTCTTAGATATATGGCTTTGGCCGTGGGTATGGCTTGTTAAAAGAAACAGAAAATATGCCAAGGTATTTGTAGAGGTAATCTTTGGACAGTGAAAGTAAGAATCATTTTTACCTTCCTCTTTTATACTTTTCTGAAGTTTCTAAAATTAGTGTAGTATAACATAAAATCAGAAGCATCTCACATTCCATGGTCCCCAGTATCCGGGTGAATAAAAAGGACCTAAGGTCACCTAGATTGATAGGAATAGTCATCTATGCTGGAGACTCAGAAAGGGGGAGGGTGGAAGGGGAAGAAGAGAGAAAAAATTCACCTATTGGATACACTGCATACCGTTCCAGCAATGGAAACACAAAAGGCCCAAACTTCACCACTACACAATTTGCCGATGTAACCAGAAACCATTTTTACCCCAAAGGCATTGAAATAAAAAAAAATTAAAAATTTTAAAAATAGGAAATATAGTATTCAAATTTATTATAAATTATGCAAGTTAAGTACACAATGTGCAACTGTATATTGTTTAAAATTCACATTAAGGCATTACATAAAAATAATATACTTATTAAATAGTATTAGAGCTATTGGTTAATCACAAATTATGACCCTGTGCTGTCTTAAGTGGGAGGCTGCAATGAATCCATAGTAAATAATTCATTTCTTCTCGATTGAGAATCGTACTCTCGCTGCGAAATTATTTGCTTAGGTCTTACCCTTATGACGGCTAGAATTCCTAAGGCTATGAGCCTCAATTGGCCTATTTGATTTATCCAATATAAGAAATATTTCAGAGAATTTGCCCACATGTAAAATGTATATACCCTGTCCTGGAAAATACAGAAACTATTGAAACAAACAAACAAACAAACAAACAAAAATAATCACCTAGTCTCATAAGAACAAGTTTCTGCCCTGAGTTTTCTCTTTTCTGACCCAATGAACACAGCAATTTCATTTACTGCCTCTTGGTAAATGTAAAGTCACTCCAGGCTTCCAGAAGAGTTTTTCTGAGCATTCACCAATAGATTTTATTTTCCCCACATGTACAAAAAGAAACGGGCTTCCTCTAATGTGTTTATGTGCTGGTTAAGAGGGAAATATTTCTGCTCATACCATTAGGGTCTTAGAGACATTCTTTTTCTATTCCCAATTCTCATTAGTCATAACTGTCGCTTTGCCTCTTTCTGAGCTACTTTCCAATCCAGAAATATGGAGAATGTTAATTCCATAAGCTCAGGGACTTTGTACTAGATGATGCTGTAACTACAGCACCTGAAAATGGTGTCTGGTACATACAAGACACTAAATAAATACCAAATCAATGGATGAAGGAAGGGATGGATGGATGGATGGATAGATGGATAAAACTCCCCTTCTTGTCAAAACTAAACAAAATAAGCAAAACTTTTAGGTAAACCATTGAGTCAAATTCTGCAGCTTGGAATCCTAAAACGAAGTAAGTTTTTCAGACAAAACATAACAGATGCCCAATACCTTAGCTTATCAATAAACAAGCTAAAGAAATACAATAAGATCAGACTAAAAATAAGGAACTAAGCAGCCCTAATTCCTTTAATTTAGCAAATTACCTTGTCACTTGGAGTCATACTTTGTCTAGAGCCACTAATGCTAGTTATTTAAGTCACAGTCTTTCTTTTCTACTTTGTAACTTTTCTGTTACCTAAAATGGTAGATTTTATTTTCCAAAAGTACCCACAACAATGTTTCCTATTCCATATGCTCTTTTGAAAGGTGGTCTTGCCCTTTCCCTATCAAAAAGTAGAGCATTTCCCCATCCCCTTGAACCTGGGTACACATTGTGACTGTATTAGCCAGCAGACTATGGAAGTGATGAGTTACTATGTGTCTATATGGTCTGCTGGAGAGACCTGAGGGTAGGCCCCAAGACCATGTGGAAAGAGAAAGATCCAGCTGACTGAGTCTTTCAGACGTGCCTACCAAGGCACAGGCATGTGAGTGAAGCCATCTTGGACCCTCCAGGCAAACCCAGCCACTAGCTGAAGATCAGTGATTCTAGTCAACACTACAGGGAGAGCAAAAGAATTGCTCTGCTGATCCTGCCCAAATTCCTGACCCACAAAATTTTACGATATAACAAAACTGATATTATTTTAACCCACTAAGTTTTTGTGCAGTTTGTGACACTGCAATAGATAACTGGAACACTTAACTTTAATTGTATCACTCCACTCCACCAACAGATGATTTTAATTCATTTAGTCAGTGTGCCAGGAAAACTTAATGGAGACTAACTTTTTTATAGGTTTATTCACAAATCCCTCCAGCCCACTCCTTGAAAATAGAAGAGTGATGTGGCGGAGCAAGCCAAGCTTTGAGTCCTGATAGCCTGTGATATCTCTTGCCTGCAGAATAAAGAGGCTTTTGTTTACATCCAAATGTAGAGACTGTGTCCCCTTCCCTGAACCCAGGTGAGCCTTCGTAATTGCATCAGCCAATAGAACACAGCAAGAGTGATGCTATGTGCCTTCCAAGGCTGGATCATAAAAGTTGGTACTGCGTCTGCCTGGCTCTCTTGAGAAACTTGCTCTTAGAACCCAACTGCTATACTTAGACAAAGGCTAGATTATGTGGAGAAAGTACATGTAGGTATTCCAAACAACAGCCCCAACTAAGGCCCGAGACCACAACGAGCATCAAACACCAGACCTGTGAGCAACAAAGCCTTTGAGATGATCCCAACCAGAGCCACTTTCTGACTGCAACCTCATGTGACACCCTGAGTGAAAGAAAATTGCCCCACTAAACTTAGTCAACCACCAGAACCATAAAAATCATCACAATTAACTGTTTTATCACACCAGGTTTGGAGTGATTTGTTACACAGCAATAGATAACCAGAACACAAGGTCTTAATGTCCCAAGTAAAAATAAACAGACCTTGAACATGGCATGGGGGCAGGAAGAAGATGACAAGAGAGCAGTCCTCCCACACTGACAACCTGCAGAAAAAGAAAGGAGACAGTGACAAAAACATCTGGGGAACGAAGTGTGACCCTAGGCCCTTTTCAGGACATCTGTGGGACAGATACACAATAGCAATCCATCAGAGTGGAGAAGCGACGATGTTTCTCCAAATGTCTCACTCTCCTGAGTCCCAAACACTCCAACATTTTAGTCACATTGTACCATGGTTTGGGTTTTACCAGCTATTAGGTTTTCTACAGCTCAAAATCCCAGCACTCTACATATATCAGAAATTAGAAGAGTCCATTTCTTTGACTACTTGTTATGGACTCAAGAAATAAACATGAATTTAAAGAAAGATAATTTGAATTTTGAGGTTTAAATCCTGAGGATTAGGTTGTAGCTATATGATCCAGTCTCCAATTATCTGACTTCAGTGTGTCTTTATAGAACGTAAAATGTCCAATCAAAAACCCAGGTATCCAGGTAAAAGATTGTATATATATCAGAATATTCACAAACACTTCTGCTAAGGCCATAATCACGCTCCTTTTTCCAATAGAGCTATAAATTCCTTTTTTTTAATTCCAATAGATCTATACATTCCTTTTTTTTAACCAACAGACTCTCTTATTATTTTCACCATGAGTTCTACTGCTTGAAATATTTTGTTAATGGTCTATACATCAGACATGAAGTAATTATTAATGTCCTACTTTTCACTAAACAAAGATAAAAAATGGCAAATCAAAGATTTTATTAACAGAGTTTCTCCAATTCTGATCAAAGCAATATACACACACGTGTGTGTATATAGATATATATGTTGTGTGCGTATATAAAAATAATTGTGTCATTATTCCTGTTGTCACTAGCAACAAATTCAAACTCCACTCAGATAAAGATACATTTCCTTTCCATTGTTTTAAAAATCACTCTTGCCCACCATCTTCTCCACCTGGGCCCACCATGTCCTCAGTGTCCCCTTGAGGAAACAGCACTAGATTGTTCTCTGGAAAGGACTTGGCCCTGGGCATAAGGCCACCAGTGCACGTTACACAATTTATGTTGTGACCTGAAATAAGGAGATTTGCTGAGCCAGAGTCTCCTTCTCATATTTCGACTAGAAATAGAGCAAATTTGCCAGAGAGAGACAAAGGAGATAAAAGAGAAGACAAACAGAGAGAGTGGCTGATCATCTTACAGCAAAGCCTCGTGCCTAGGCCCTGATGTAGGCTGGTGCAAAAAGTAATTGCGGTTTTTGCCATTGAAAGGAATGGCAAATGGTACATGTGGATATTCAGTTTTTGCATGTGGCTGTTCAGTTTTCCCAGCACCCAGTACCTGTGCATCTGCCTCCTTACAGCAAAGCTCCCACTACTGAAGGCAAGTTGAGTAAAGTCTCTTATTAATCAAAAATCCTAGTCAGAACAACCCCCACATTAAACCACAATGGTTTTCTGCTATACACTTAGCTGAATGGCTAAAAAGCCAAAAAAAAAAAAAAAGAAAGAAAGAAAAGAAAAACTGAAAACAAGTGTTGGTGAAGATGTGGAGCGACAGGAACTCTCATAATGGCTGGTGAGAGTGTAAATTGGGACAATTAGAAAACTTTAGCTATATCTAGCAAAGTTTGTCATACACTTACACAGTGATTCAGCAATTCCACTGCCGGGCACATTGGCTCATACCTGTAATCCCATCACTTTGGGAGGCCAAGACAGGCAGATCACTTGACCCCAGAAGCTCAAGCTCAGCCCAGGCAACACAGTGAGACCTCATCTGTAAAATAATGTAATAAAAAAAATATAAAAATAATAAATAATAAAATTTTAAAAATAAATGAAAATTCAATTCTGTGCTTTAGGGTAAGCAAAAAGCACATAAAAGTTACCTCTTAACAAATTTTTAAATGTACAATATTATTAACCAATATAGTTAGACATCTCCCTTAACAAATTTTTAAGTGTATAGTATAAACACAGTGTTGTACAGCAGATCTCCAGAATGTTTTCATCTTGCATGAATGAAACTCTATAGTCACTGAACAGCAACTCCTCCTTTCTTCCCTCGCCAAGCTCCTAGAAACCATAATTCTATTCTCTGTTTCTATGAGTTGTACTACTTTAGAGATTTCATATTAAGTGGAATCATGCAAGATTTGTCCTTCTGTGATTAGCTTATTTCATATAGCAAAATGTCCTCAAGCTTTATCCATGTTATAGTATATGACAGGACCTCCTTCTTTTTTATAGATAAATAATCTTCCATTTAGGTACATATCACATTTTCTTTATTTATTCATCCATCAATTTGCATTTAGCTTGTTTCTACCTCTTAACTTTTGTAAATGATGCTGCTATGAACATATGATTGCAGATATCTCTTTGAAATCATGATTTCAATTATTTTGAATGAATACCCACAGTAGGATTGCTGAATCATATAGAATTCTGTTTTTAATTTTTTGTGGAACCTCTATACTATTTTCCATAGTGGCTGCACCATTTTACATTCCCATCAACAGTGTACAAGGGTTCTAATTTCTCCTCACCAGCCCTTATTGCTTTCTGTTTTTTTAATAATGCCCATCCTAACAGGTATGAGGGGATGCTTTATTGTGCTTTTGATTTGCCTTTGCAAATTGAGCATCTTTTCATATACCTCTTGGTAACTGGTATGTCTTTGAAGAAATATCTATTCAAATCATTTGCCCATTTATTACTCAGGCTACTCGGGGGTGTTTTGCTATTGAATTGTAAGTTTCTTACATATTTTGGACACTAAACACTTATCAGAAATATGACTTGCAAATATTTTCTTCCATTCCATAAATTGCCTTTTAACTTTGTTGATTGTTTCCTTTGCTGTACAGAAGATTTTTAGTTTGACGTATTCGCATCTGTCTATTTTTGCTTTCGTTACCTGTATTTTTGATATAATATCCAATAAATCATTGCCAAGACCAATGTTATGAATCTTTTCCCTATGTTTTTTTCTAGGAGTTTTATAGTTTCAGGTCTTACATTTAAGTCTCTAATCCATTTTGAGCTGATTTTTGTGTATGGTATGAGTCTAATTTCATTCTTTTGAATGTGGATATTCAGTTTTCTCAGCACCATTTGTCAAACAGATTATCCTTTCCCCCATTGTGCAGTCTTGGCACCTTCATTGAAGATGATTTGACCATATATACATTGGTTTATCTCTGGGCTTTCTATTCTGTTCCCTTGGTCTATGTGCCTGTCTTTACACCCATGTCATACCGTTTTGATTGGTGTAGCTTTGTAATATGTTTTGAAATCAAGAAGTGTGACACCACTAGCTTTGCTCTTTCTCAAGACTGTTTTGGGTACTTGGGGTCTTTTGTGGTTCCATATGAATTTTCAGAATTTTTTTTTTTACTTTTGTAAAAAAAAAATGCCATTGGGATTTTGATGGGGATTGCGTTACATTTGTAGAATGCTTTAGGTAGTATGGACATTTTAACAATTTTAAATCTTGCAGTACGTGAATACAGAATGTCCTTCCATTTGTGTCTTCTTTAATTTCTTTCAACAGTGTTTTTTAGTTTTCAGTGTATAAGTCTTTTACCTCCTTGGTTAAGGTTTTTTCCCTAGATGTTTTATTCTTTTTCATGTTATTGTAAGTGGAATTTTTTTTTAATTTCCTTTTCAGATTATTCATTGTTAGTTATTATAAAAGTGCAACTAGTTTTTACATGTTGATTTTGTATTCTGCGATTTGGCTGAATTTGTTTATTAATTGCAAGAGGTTTTTTTGTGGAATTAAGATTTTCTATATATAAGATAGTGTCATCTGCAAACAAATAATTTTACTTCTTCCTTTCCAATACAGATGTATTTTACTTTTTTTCTTGCCTAACTACTCTCATAGGACTTCCAATACCATGTTGAATAGAAATGGCAAGCATGGGCATGTTTGTCTTACTCCTGATCTTAGAGGGAAAGCTTTCCATTTTTAATCATTGTGTATGATATTAGCTTTAGGCTTTTTCTATATTGGCCTCTTTGTTTTTAAATTATCTGTGACTTCCTTGCATTTTCCATTTGTGGACATCTAGAATTATCAAGAGTGGTAGAGTTTGATTAATGCTTAAATGCAGTTATACTCATAGGGCTCAATTCTAAGACCTTTCTAGTTTTCCAGTTTGGACCTTTTCTCAGAAAATATTGATATGAAAGAGAATAATTTCAATCTCTTTCTTCTCTCTTAAAAATTTCTTGAAAAATACATTTAAGAGTGCCACATTATTTTATGGCCCTATCTTACCACAAATACAGAACGGGACATATTAATTGAGATAGAACACCCCATTGTCTCAGCCCAAAATCTCCTTAAGCTGATTAGCAACTTCAGCAAAGTCTCAGGATACAAAATCAAGGTACAAAAATCACAAGCATTCTTGTACACCAATCACAGACAAACAGAGAGCCAAATCATGAGTGAACTCTCATTCACAATTGCTTCAAAGAGAATAAAATACCTAGGAATCCAACTTACAAGGGATGTGAAGGACCTCTTCAAGGAGAACTACAAACCACTGCTCAATGAAATAAAAGAGGATACAAACAAATGAAAGAACATTCCACGCTCATGGGTTGGAAGAATCAATATCGTGAAAATGGCCATACTGCCCAAGGTAATTTATAGATTCAATGCCATCCCCATCAAGCTACTAATGACTTTCTTCACAGAATTGGAAAAAACTACTTTAAAGTTCATTTGGAACCAAAAAAGAGCCCGCATCGCCAAGTCAATCCTAAGCCAAAAGAACAAAGCTGGAGGCATCATGTTACCTGACTTCAAACTATAGTACAAGGCTACAGTAACCAAAACAGCATGGTACTGGTACCACAACAGAGACATAGATCAATGGAACAGAACAGAGCCCTCAGAAATAATGCCGCATATCTACAACTATCTGATCTTTGACAAACCTGGCAAAAACAAGCAATGGGGAAAGGATTCCCTATTTAATAAATGGTGCTGGGAAAACTGGCTAGCCATATGTAGAAAGCTGAAACTGGATCCCTTCCTTACACCTTATACAAAAATTAATTCAAGATGGATTAAAGACTTACATGTTAGACCTAAAACCATAAAAACCCTAGAAGAAAACCTAGGCAATATCATTCAGGACATAGGCGTGGGCAAGGACTTCGTGTCTAAAATACCAAAAGCAATGGCAACAAAAGCCAAAATTGACAAATGGGATCTAATTAAACTAAAGAGCTTCTGCACGGCAAAAGAAACTACCATCAGAGTGAACAGGCAACCTACAGAATGGGAGAAAATTTTTGCAACTTACTCATCTGACAAAGGGCTAATATCCAGAATCTACAATGAACTCAAACAAATTTACAAGAAAAAAAACAAACAACCCCATCAAAAAGTGGGTGAAGGACATGAACAGACACTTCTCAAAAGAAGACATTTATGCAGCCAAAAAACACATGAAAAAATGCTCATCATCACTGGCCATCAGAGAAATGCAAATCAAAACCACAATGAGATACCATCTCACACCAGTTAGAATGGCCATCATTAAAGAAGCAGGAAACAACAGGTGCTGGAGAGGATATGGAGGAATAGGAACACTTTTACACTGTTGGTGGGACTGTAAACTAGTTCAACCATTGTGGAAGTCAGTGTGGCGATTCCTCAGGGATCTAGAACTAGAAATACCATTTGACCCAGCCATCCCATTACTGGGTATATACCTAAAGGACTATAAATCATGCTGCTATAAAGACACATGCACACGTATGTTTATTGCGGCACTATTCATAATAGCAAAGACTTGGAACCAACCCAAATGTCCAACAACGATAGACTGGATTAAGAAAATGTGGCACATATACACCATGGAATACTATGCAGCCATAAAAAATGATGAGTTCATGTCCTTTGTAGGGACGTGGATGAAACTGGAAAACATCATTCTCAGTAAACTATTGCAAGGACAAAAAACCAAACACCGCATGTTCTCACTCATAGGTGGGAATTGAACAATGAGAACTCATGGACACAGGAAGGGGAACATCACACTCCGGGACTGTTGTGGGGTGGGGGGAGGGGGAAGGGATAGCATTAGGAGATATACCTAATGCTAAATGACTAGTTAATGGGTGCAGCAAACCAACACGGCACATGGATACATATGTAACAAACCTGCACATTGTGCACATGTACCCTAAAACCTAAAGTATAATAATAAAATTTAAAAAAAAAACGATTCCACCTAAATTGGCGTAAGTTTTTCATGGCACTATTTGCTTCCTGGGAGCTAGTATATTTGTTATGCAACTCAAAAGACTGTGCTAATTGTTGACCTAACAATACTGCAGCTGCAAGCTGAAAAAACACCAGGTCCCCACAGGACAGCTTAAAAAATACAAAAGTACATCACTTGTAGCAGGCAAAGTGACTAAATTCAGCCCCACAGGCAAAATCAAGTATTTGACCCATTTTTTTCCTTATGACTGGACTGTCTGCAGGTTTAATGAACAAATGTGATTAATATGGTCCCTGAAAATAATGACACTACTAAATAAAAAAGGAAACTGGTTGATTAATTCTATGGCAAGGACCCATCTTTGTCTGCACACCCATGGCTTGGGATCTGCATTACTTAGAAATGTACTGTTCAATACAACATGTGGCTACTAAGCCTTGAAATATGGCTAGTGTGTCAGAGAAACTGAGTTTTTAGTTTTATTTCACTTTAATTTATTTAAATTAAAATTTAAAAACATGATTAACTCAATTGTTGGAAAAATTTTAAGTATATTTCAAACAACCTGGTATGAAATCCACTTTTCAATCATAAATTTTACAAAAGCAAACTACAGATTATATACTTCTGATATAAATGTAGGGCCAAAATTGAAATGTACTCTAAGTGGAAAATTCACAATTTCAAAACTTTAGTACTATTAAAAAAAATGTAAAATATTAATAATTATTGTCTATTATATTTGGAAATAATACTTAGGACATAGGTTAAATAAAATATATTGTTCAGATTAATTTTATCTATTTATTTGTAGTTTTTAGTGTGGATTCTAGAAAGTTTTAAATTACATATGTAGCTGACTTTTTATTTCTACTGGAGAGCCTTGACCTAGAGAATTGCCTTAATTCTTCAATTCACTTTTGGAATGAGAATCTAGTGAATGAAGGAAAGATTCCATGTCCTGTTTTTATTAACCCTATGTTGTCTAAACAGCTTTCAATTACATTATTTCCTCTTTTATTCCAACTTTTATCTATGCCTGTCATGCTCAAGTGCTGTATTCATTACTGAGGGTATAGAATAAAAATCCCAGCACCAGCCTTCCAGGATCTTAGAATCTAGTGAAACAGTGACCAAGTAAACAAAAAAATTAGAACAGTATGATAAGTTAGGAAAAGATATTCATGGGGGACATGGAAATGCAAAGAATATCATTTAACTTGGCCAGCAGGAGAGGTGGGGAATATCTGGAGGCAGGGACAGTTGAACAATGAATTGTTCATGCTGTATGTTTAATGCTTCCTTTTTGATTGATAGTCTATGCACAGAGTCCATGTTGATTACTCCTCTCTGAATGGATTCACATCTCCTCGGGCTTACAGTTTTTTCAAATACAATAAAGAGAGGAGATGGACGCTTGCATTAGTGCAGCCTAAAGTTTTTTTAAAAAAATTTTTGTATTGCTACATAACCAATGTACATATTTTGGGGGTAGAATTTCATTTCAGGTTTGTTGTCTCAAAAACTCCATATGCCCTCTGCCCTTAGGGAAGCACTTTCTCCTCAGCATTCAGGATCCCCTGTTTAGGGATAAGCAGATCACCTAGGTGGGAGTTTGGCAGGACTTGGAGAGGAGGCCTGAGTCTTTGGTTTGTTGATTAGTGTTTGTTCATCTCTGCTCAGCTGCCTCTGGTCAAAGCTACAAAGCAGTGGCTCTTTCTTCTTCACCCTCTTAGCTCCAGACTGATTCTCTTGATAAGGAAGTTGGAGAGAAAAAAATGATGTCCCTTAACTCCTCTTTTTTATTCTCATTAAAAGATACCCCAAAACCTCTAACTTTTTTTTCAGAAAAATTTGCAACCTACTCTTGACCCAGAGTACTATATTGGCCTTATCAGCTATTGACTTCCTTTTTCAACTTCATCCAAATTTCATTTTATTTTACTTTGTTAAAAGACAAACCTTTGACCAATTAAACATTTTAATTGAGCAAAGAACAATTCATGCAATTCTGGTTCAGGCAGCCCCTGAACCAGAATAGATTCAGAGAGACTCCAGTGTAACCGTGTGGTAGAAAATTTATGGACAGAAAAGGGAAAGTGACATACAGAAAACAGAAGTGAGGTACAGAAACAGCTGGATTGGTTAAGGCTCAGCGTTAGCCTTATTTGAGCATAACTGGCTGCCTGTGATTGGCTGAAAGTCAGTGATTGGCACAAGAGTAGGTTACAGTCTGTTTACACATCCAGTTAGGTTACAGTTCACTATGTGAAAGTTTACAGAGAAACTTTGAGACTGAACTTAGAATATGTAAGAAGGCAGCTTTAGGCTAAACTTAACCATTTATAATCAGAATCCATGGTTGCCTGTTTCACACCCTCACCTCACACCCCAAATGCCCCTTCCCTTCCTCACTCTGTTTGACTTTGCTTTTTTCTTCATTGCAGTGGCAAGAAGAGAACTTCTGCAGACTCCCACCACAGAGCCACCAAATGGCCATCATGCCTTGCCCAATAGTTCTGCTTTCTTTTATTTCTATAGATGTGTTTTAATCAAACTGTAACAAATCAGTACTTTAGCCTCTTCTCAGACAATACCAGGACCTTAGAACACCAATTTCATTTACTGCTTCCCCTTTTCTGTGCTGTTTTATATTTTAATACTATGTATACTCTAAGTTGTGATATTGTAAAATATATATTTTGTCTTTGTTCCCATTTCCTGTCATACAAAGCCTAAAATTCATGGAATCTCCAAAGTGATGTTATTTCATGTGCTAATGAGTTGACTGATGGCTGGCAACCTCCAAGTAGCTTCCGGATGGGGCCTGATCACAGGAAAGACCAAGGCAACATTAGAGGATTGGGACTTTCAGCTCATGCACCATCTTCTGGGGAGGGGAGGAGGCTGAAGGTTGAGTCGATTATCAATAGCCAATGATTTAATCAACGATGCCTATGTAATGGAGCTTCCATAAAGACCCAAAAGGACAGGGTTCTGGGGGCTTCCAGATAGCTGAATACATGGAGGTTCCTGGAAGGTGGCCCATATAAGAGGGCATGGAAGTCCCATGTCTCTTCCCATATAACCTTACCCTATGCATCTCTTCATCTGTATTTTTGTAATATCTTTTATAATAACCCAGTAAATGTAAGTAAAGTGTTTACCTGAGTTCTGGGAGCTTCCCTGGCAAATTAGTTGAACCCAAGAAGGGAGTTGTGAGAAACCCTACTTATAGCTGATAGTCAGAAGCCAGTGGGGCTTTCGATTGGCATAGAAGTGGGGGCAATCTCATGGGACTGAGACCTTAACGTGGGATCTGATGTTCTCTCCAGGAAGATAGCATCAGAATTGAATTGGAGGACACCAGCTGGTGTCCACTGCAAAACTGATTGCTTGGTTAGTGTGCAGAGAAAACTCCCAAACATTTGGTTACAGAAGTCTTCTGTGTTGATTGAGTGAGGGAATAGTAAAAATACTTCGGTTTTTTTCCCTATATCATCAGAAGATCATGCAAGATATTATTATTGTTTTATGTCGTTAATACTCATTTAGAAATATTTTCATTTTTTTTTTTCCACTCTTCATCTCTCCCTGCATCTCCAAGCTTCCAACTGACACAATTTTCCTACTGCCTAATACCCTTGGGTATTCCCTTTAGTCAAGTCTATCAGTGACAAATTGTGTTTGTCAGAAAAGATATTTACCTTTATTGTTGAAAGATACTTCAGAGGATTCCATTTTAGAACTTTGAGGCTGGGTGCAGTGGCTCATGCCTGTAATCATAACACTCTGGGAGGCCAAGGCAGGCGCATCACTTGATGTCAGGAGTTCAAGACCAGCCTGGCCAACATGGTGAAACCCCATCTCTACTAAAAATACAAAACATTATCTGGACGTGGTGGCACGTGCATGTAATCCCAGCCACTCGGGAGGCTGAGGCAGGAGAATCACTTGAGCCCAGGAGGCGGAGGTTGCAGTGAGCCAAAATCACGCCACTACACTCCAGCCTGGGTGACAGAGCAAGACTCCATCTCATTTAAAAAAAAAAAAAAAAATTGAAGATATTATTTCTTTCTGTCTTCTAGCTTTCACTGTTTCTACTGAGATGTTGGGGACAGTCTCAATTGATTCTCCTGAAAGGTAAGCCTTTTTCCTCCAGCTGGTTTTAGATATTTTTTGTGTTTTTTTAAACAACTTTACAATAATGAAAATAAGTGTATGCTTCATTTTTTTCATCTTGCTTATGGTCTATGGGGTTTCTTGAATTTTTGGTATCATAATTTTTATGATTTTGAAAAACTCTCAGTCGGTATTTCTTCAAATATGCATCCATCCTTTCTCTTCTTCGCTCCCCTTTTTAGACCTCAATTACACATACTGCCTTTGTGTCTGACCCTGTATTCTGTGCTTCTTTTTGTGTACTTGTGCTTCTTTCTATTTTCTTCTGACTACTTTCCATTTCACTCATTCTCTCTTCAGTTCTATCTAGTATGCTATTAAACCCACCCATTAAACTTTTTTGTTGTTGTTGTTGTTCTAAAATTCCCATCTGGTTATTTATATATATTTTTCAGTTCTCTATTTAAAGTTTTAATCCTGACTCTTGGAAACTTGAACATCATTTAAAAGTCAATATGACAACTCAGTTATCTGAACTCCTTATATAAAATTATTAATAATATTGTTAGAAACAAAAATAATTTTCTGAAAATTTGCATTAGCACACATAGGACCTTGTTATACACTTTTAACAAAACTTGAAATTATCAGCAAACCTTATCTAAATAGATGTGATTAGAAAAAAAGACAGACTATAGTACATGTCAACATTTTCAAACATTCTCACTTTTTTTCAAATAAATAAGCATCTGTATTGTGAAGTAATGCACCAACTAGGAGAAAAACCTTTATTTGATATCACAGACATGGCCAGTAACTCAGAAATTAGATTTATTATCCATTGATGCTTTATCCCTAATCTGTGCCAAAATACTACACAGTAGGAGACCATAAAACTGTGGCACAATTGAGAATACAGTTTTTGTCTAAACTCTAAATTTTAAGACACTTAGCATTTTTTTTATTACTGTACTTTAAGTTTTAGGGTACATGTGCACAATGTGCAGGTTTGTTACATATGTATCCATGTGCCATGTTGGTGTGCTGCACCCATTAACTCGTCACTTAGCATTAGGTGTATCTCCTAATGCTATCCCTCCCCCACCCCCCACCCCACAACAGTCCCGGAGTGTGATGTTCCCCTTCCTGTGTCCATGTGTTCTCATTGTTCCATTCCCACCTATGAGTGAGAACATGCGGTGTTTGGTTTTTTGTCCTTACGATAGTTTACTAAGAATGATGATTTCCAGTTTCATCCATGTTCCTACAAAGGACATGAACTCATCATTTTTTATGGCTGCACAGTATTCCATGGTGTGTATGTGCCACATTTTCTTAATCCAGTCTATTGTTGTTGGACATTTGGGTTGGTTCAAAGTCTTTGCTATTGTGAATAGTGCCGCAATAAGCATACGTGTGCATGTGTCTTTATAGCAGCATGATTGACACTTAGCATTTTAAGTCACCCTTTGTTTAGAAACACATATTGCGATGTGTATAAATTCTATTCACCACAGAAGAGATAATGGCATAATCAAGATTATATTTTCTGAGATATTTAACATTTATCACACCACAGTATTTTGTTAATAATGTTTAGATTCCAATACTTTCCCAGAATTTATTTCAGTTGCTGAAATTCAAACCTGTTTTTTAAATATTCAGTTCAAATACTGAAACCTTAGAATTCTATTTGCAAACACCTAAGAATATGATTTTCAACTATGTAATAAACATGCTTTGTTTATTAAATATAATCATGTATTTATCATCATAAATTAATAACATAAAAAAGTGCCTGAAGATCTTCTTTAGTAAATTCAACATCATATAATTAGTCAAGATGAATTACTAAATTTTGCCCAAATGAGTGAAAAAAATAGCACTTTTCCAGCAAGTTTCAAAACTTAGAAAACACAATATTCTCAAGCACAGAGAACTGAAGTTTCTTTCTTTGGAGTCATTATAATTTGACTGATGAACCAATGTTAACAGAGTTCTTAATAGCAGACAGGCTCAAACAAACATTTTGGCTCCCCTTGAATATATACCACTAAACCCTGGCCAAACTAACACACAAGTGAAAATAATAGACTTGCTCTGTTTCAGCGGTTTGTAATATGTGTGCATGTTGAAAATGAAGAGTCAAGCTCTGTGCTGGACTAGTTTGGCATAATAAAATTAAATACATAAAGCTTGCTTCTGATCACATTCTTGTATTTTCAGTTGACAAAAAAATTGTATACATTTATTTTGTACAACATGCTGTTTTAAAATATGTATACATTGCAGCATGACTAAATCCAGCCCCACTTTCTGACTGCTAGAACTGATCAACTATTTGTACTTCTATCTTCAGCCTATCCTTCATTTTGCTCATGGTAAATCCCATTTACCATGGCTTACAAAATCTAAGAGCAAAGACAAGAGACAAACAAACATAAACCAACCTGGTACTCTCATTAGCCCCATTTTACAGATGTGGATCCAAGGGTATAGTTGCTCATCATAACCCAGCTATGAAGTGACAGGGTGAGGACTTAAGTCTAGGTGTGCTTAATACCAAAAATGCACACTTTCCACTAAGAGTGGTCTCAGACTACATGCCTCAGAATCACCCGGGGTGCTTATCTCAAATGCATGCAGAGGGGAAGAGAAAGGCAGACAGACACAGGCTTGCGTGAAATGTCCCCAGGTCTTACCAGACAAGGTTGAAAGAAAGAACTTACAGTGAAGTAAGTGGAAGGGAATGTTATCCTGCGTGTGAGAAAAAATGCATGAAATAAATGAAAGTATGAGCAGGGAAAACACACAGATACACACATGCACTCACACATCTTACCACAGGTATAGCTCCAACGAGGGGATCAAAGAAATAGTAGGGAGAAAGTATGTGGCCCCTGTGGTGATAGAGTCAGGCCAGAAGAGTCCAGCAGCTGGGTCTATTGTGGGGAAGATTTAGGAAAAGGGGGCTTGCATTTTGCATTGATGTGTATAAAACTTCATAACTTGAGTGGAACCTAACAGGGAGGGAGTTTGGCACTGATGTTGCCCACTTTTATCTATAGCTGCTTTTGCCCTTACATTTGTAAAGTATCTCTGACATGAATGGAGAATTGTGCGCTCATCAAATATTCAGATTACTGTAAAATCACCATACAACTGGTTAATCTAAGAAATAGACTGTGATTATATATGTAAATATACATAAATGCATACATATACACACATATATACATATGTATGTAAATATGCATATATAATATTGCCCATGGTTAAACTGGACATAATTATTCATTTGTGTTCATTGTGTAGGTGTTTTGTGAGTGAGCCTTTAACATGTGCTTACTGATTAAATGGGAAAAAAAACTCACAGTTGCCTATCTAAATGCAAAATTTTCACAGGGGAAAGAATTAATCACACTCTGATCCTAAGCGGAAAATCAGATCATAACAGAATTAGGAGAGAGAATGGTGATTGTCAGGGGCTGGGGTGTCAGGGAAATGGGGAGATATTGGTCAAAGAGTAAATACAAACTTTCATCTATAAGATGAGTAAGTTCTAGGGATCTGATGTACAGCATGATAACTATAGTTAATAATAACTAAAATTGCTGAGAGTTAAATGTTCTCATCACACAAAAAAGGTAACTGCATCAGGTGATGAATATGTTAATTGGCTTGATTATAGGAATCATTACACAAGGTATACATACAGCAAAACACCATGTTGTATATCTTAAATTTATGCAATATTTATTTGTCCATCATACTTCAGTAAATCTGGCAAATAAATTAAATAATAAAATGTTATTTAAAAGAAATTTTATTTGGTATATAACATACACAGCTTAGCAGTATAAAAAAACTTCTAGAGAGAGAAATCAGAAAAAAAGAGAAAAAAATAATTTTAGATGAGTTTTAACAGAGCAATTAAGCCTGGTAATTACTGGGGCTACCAAATATCAAACTACCTGCAGAAGGGGTATTTAAGCATAAGAGGACAAGAGTTAAAAAATTAATTAAAAAAAAAACTGAGACAGGAATTAAAGACACAGACTGCCAAGGTTGGCTGATAATCAGCCACTCCCCAGTGGAGAGGAACCATAGGTCTCTCTTAACAATTAACAGTAAAGATGGGGAGCAGACTTTATATATGCATATATGTTAGACAGGGTCTCCCTGTATCACCCAGACTGAAGTGCAATGACGCATGCCACCACACCCGGCTAATTTTTGTAATTTGTGTAGAGATGGGGTTCTGCCATGTTGCCCAGGCTGGTCTCAAACTCCTGGGCTCAAGCCATCCGCAAGAGCCCCAGCACATCATAGGCCTCACACCAGCTAACATCCAGTTGAACTCAGCAAGTCAAATGGCCAAGTCCAAAGTCAAGACATCCGGCCATCTACTCTGCCCACCATGACACCATGGCAACGATGGGATGTAAAATATTACTACAATGGAGTGAAGAATTGGGACACAGAGCCTTTGTGATGACCTAAATAATTATGACTAATAGAAGCAGGAGTAAGAGACAAATGTCAGATAATTATTTATTCTACCTTCATCTTCAGAAGCTATTTTCTAACATGAAGTCTCTCATTATCCTATTTTACCCTATAAGATTCCTCAAAATGTTCAGTCTGTGTCTCACATATACATTACTAACAGGTCTATTATTACACTTGGCACTGTCTTTTTTAAAAGTCACATCCCAAATCTGAAAGAATGTAAGGATGTAAATACCAGGAGAGTAAACACGTGGACCACTTTGTGCACTTCCACAATCCACCCCATGGCCCAGGTGAGGAGAAATCTCAGTGTGCACATATTGTTGTTGTTCTTATTGAAATGCACAAAGGAAACTAGAAGAATATTTAGATTTGAACTGTCTTCTAGCTGATTGTCCAAGTTAGAGGTTACTGAAGTCTAGGATACATCAGAATATGCCAACACAGGGCGTCAAGAGATTAGGGGAGGGGCACTGTGGTTCACACCTATAATCCCAGCACTTTGGCAGGCCAAGGCAGGAAGATAACTTGAGCCCAGGAGTTTAAGATCAGTCTGGACAACATAGCAAGACCTCATCTCTACAAAAAACAAAAAGTAAATTAGCTAGGCATGGTGGTGTGTCCTGGGACCTGTGGTCCCAGCTACTTAGGAGGCTGAGGCAGGAGGATCTCTTGAGCCCAGGAGGTCAAAGCTGAAGTGAGCTGTGATTGCACACTGCACTCCAGCCTGGGTGACAGAACAAGACTATCTCTAAAAAACACAAAAGTAGAAAAAGATTGGGGACAAAAGAAGAACATACACCTCACAGTGAAATCTAAATGAATCCTTGACATTTCTAGAGAACTCTGTGGTTTATTTCTGTGCCCCCTTTCCTCCAACAGGGAGGAAAACTTTCCTAGCAAACAGACTCACAGACAGAGACATACACCCTTCAGGCTAACACCAGGAAAACTGCAAAGACAAGACTTTGTTGACACCAGAGGCTGTGATGTAGTGAGCCAAAATCACTGCCTGCTGGGCCGAGACAACAGGGCAGTGTTAAGGGGCTGTATTTAGACAAGCACTTGAGCCCACCAAGAGCAAGAAAAACCTACTACTGTCAGCCAGCCCGGTGGATGCACCCGACTTCCCAAACAACAGTATCCCCCAATGCAGCCCAACAGAAATGTTGATTTAAATTATTCGTGCTAATGCGAGTGTGGGATACGGCGATGTGTTTCTTGGCTTGTTGACAGCAAGCTATGAATGATGTGGTAATGGTATATATATATCCTAGCCTGGATGCCCGAGAAGAAAGGCAGGACTGTGAAATCATAGCAGGATCCTGCCATTTGCTGCCCTGCTGAGTGTGACAGAAACACACAGGGCTGTGTCCAGGTCTGTCAGAAGAGGTAGCCAGGCAAGCCCCAGGAGTCCAGAAAAATCCACAAGCTCCTCCCAAAAGATTGTGTGGAGAATACCAAGCAGGAAAAAAAATGTCAACTCTTCATATTTTAATTACAAGTGATAAAAAAAATCACTAGATACATAAATCAAATTATTTTTGTCAGGCCCAGGGAAGAGTTTAAGAAATGGCATAATATGTAGGTTCTTGACTTTGCCCATTAACTTCTTGTGTGACCTGGCTTCAGAGTCCCCGTCTTTACAATAGAATGGATGATTCTGAGAAAATAACTTACTTTCATGAAGCCAAAAAGGAAATAAATTGTACTTTTAGTTTTATAAAAAGATAATGGCTCCAGAACTATGGTCCTGAATCTCAAAAATGGTTATAAGAGTATGCTTTGAAAAAAAAAACAGTTTGGAAACTACGGTACAACTGCCCCCTCCAAATGGCCACAATTTCTATCATGACATCTGATGTAGTTTACTATAGATAAGGGAATTAATTTTGGATGGAAGACACTATCTTTAAAATTACATCTACTTGGCATATGACAGCATAAATGACATTTTTCCCTTTTTTTCCATCACATGATCCTTTGGCCATAGATCCTCTCTTCAGTGTTACCAAATTATAACATCTGAAGCAATGGAATTATGCAATCAAGGACTTGATTTCTATTTAAGAAATCTAGTCTGATACTAAACCTACTCAGTCACAACATGAACTTTTAAGCAGCTCAAAATAACACAAGGAGATGTGTCACTCCATCCTAACTCACGCGATGAGAACATCTCGGTAAGACATCCGCTGCTGCATCCCAGCACCCTCCTACCAAGCCAGCACAATGATGGAACGCGTCTGGTGAACACTGAGAGAAATCAATGTTGCTCATTCCACTAGTCATGTTAGACATCTTCCATGTGGTTCTTCTGTGGGATGGGTTTAGTGGGAATCCCACATGCAGCCTTATGTTTTGGAGGCAGCCCCCTGGCCTTCCTATGCCTGGACTTGGTCTGGTGAGGCAAGGAAAATGGCTTTGTCATACAACACAGGAATAACTCACATTCTGTTTTTAAGTTTGACATCCAATCCTCAGCACTTTTTCATTAAGTATGCTTTTTCCATTCCTTTTGAAACCTTGCAGTTGGTCTCAACCCCAACAGTAATTCAGTAGGTGCAAGACTTGGTAAAGAAATGATCCCTTAAACTTGACTTTTAGAGAAGGGAGAAAAAACATCATGCTGATTTGTAGAGATTTCTTAAACTCTTTAAATGCCATGAAAACCCTCCCTTCCGTTTCCCACACCAAGGGTCCCAGAAAGTCTATACAAGAAATATAGCAAAAGCACAGGCTATAGCCCTGGTGTTTTCTTAAAGTGTACGTCTGGCATTAGTGGGGGAGAAAACTGTATGAAACTGAATCAGATTTTATAGCAAGGTGGTAAAGAGAAAATCCCTTGGGACTGAATTAACTCTGGCAAATTACAGAAGAATAAAAAAAAAAATCAGGTGAGTCGTTTTAAATTTATATCCGAGCAAACAAATTAATTTTGCTGTGATTCCAGACCACTTTTTGCCCTCATCTGAGGGGAAGAAGTAGCTCATTTTGACAGCCCGGGATGTAACAACTGCTGGTCTTTATGCACTCAATAATTCCTTGAGGTTGCTTTGTTTTTGTTTTTGTTTTTGTTTTTTTAAACTCTAAAAATGTTTGAAATTGAACTACACCCTCATTAGCTGGAAAGCTTAAATTGGTAGCAAGGCCCGACTTCTCTCCTAGAAACATTTTTTTATTCTAGCATCTGACCCGGACTCCTCCCCGCACTGCCAGCCTCACTGGATCCCATAAAGACAGACACCCACAGCTGAATTTGAGTCCAGACACCATATTTTGGGGAATGACTAAAAATACCAGCCCACCTATTTTTAGCATGGAGAATAAACATTATCTGTGTGTTTCTTTGGCTCCCAGGAGATTGTTTTTAGTCACAGAATTGAATACCCCTCCTTCCCGCCATGGATTATTTTTAAAATGTGGGCTCAGAAATAGCCCACATACAGAACAGTGAAGGCCTGACTACCCTCAGAACTAGAAATGTACTGTCCAGAATCAAAGCTAATGCATTAAATATGCCATCAACAGAAGTTAGAGGCCCAGAGAACCAACACGTTTTTATTGAGGACTTGCCACCCTCCAACACTGTGCTAAGATCAACACTTTTGGTTGTAAGAAGCAGTCACTCATAAGCTATCAAATGAACTGGGTGAGAAGTTGTGATGGGAATTAGGGGTGAAGAGAGAATGAACTGATAAGATGGACTAGACTGGAAAGACTATTCAGAGGGTGGGGAAGAGCCTCACTTAATTTAGCCAAATAGGGAAATTAAGAAGAAGTTGAAGTTAATTTCTATTTCATTTCTATTTCTATTTCATTTCTATTTCTGTTGCTCTTTAAACTGTTGGGTCATCCCATGTCAAAGACTGCAGTGATATTGTTGATAAAGAATGTATTCTCAGCATAGTCCTTAGAGAGGCCCCTGTCACAGGTCTCAAGTTTTAGAGAGCTTCACTCTGGGCCTCATCCAGCCACAACCTTCCCTAAGGACGAGCTGTCCATGAGGCCAAGGGAATGTGCCCTCTGGGAGCCCACACTTACTTATCCTCTGCTATCAGTTGATTTGTGTCTTCCAAATTTATACATTGAAGTCCTAACCCCAGTACCTCAGAATATGATCTTCTACAGAAATAGGGTCTTTACAGATGTAATCAAGATAAGGTCATTAAGGTGGACCCTAATCCAATATGACAAGTGTCATTATAAGAAGGGAAAATGATGCCACAGACCACGGGGAGGATGCCATGTGAAAGTGAAGTCAGAGATCAGAGCGCTGTGTCTACAAGCCAATAAACACCAAAGATCACTAGCAAATCACCAGAATCCAGAGGAGAAGCCCAGGAAGGATTCTTCCTCACAACTGTTAGAAGGAACCAACTTTGCTCATACCTCAATCCTGGACTTATAGCCTGCAGAACTGCGAGACAATAAATTTCTGTTGTGTAAGCCACCCAGTTTATGGTACTTTGTCCTAACAGACTTAGCAAACTAATATAGCCTCCTTGTAGACCACACCTCACTACTAGGGCCATCCGATCCCTTGGGTCCCTTCTAGGGGCTGCTGAAGGCAGAATGTGTCTCTAGTTTATGCCCCTCTAAGCCCAAGGGGTAACCAAGGGACAGCTGTTCATGTGGTTTAGATGCACCAGCTTGCACATAAGAGAGCCCTTTGCTGGTACAGGAGGGAGGTGGAAGGAGATGGAGGGAGAAAGAGAGGAGCTGCAGGCCTGGACTGAGGTCAGTTCCTCCTCCAATAGAGAATCCAAGGATTATAAGAATTCTAAATTTGAACCTTGCCTTTTAGGTAGGTAAAGATGATGGTGCATTTATCAAGATAGGAGGCTAAATCGTGTTGTTTTTAATGATTTGTTAGCTTATCTTTTAACTTCTAAATAGTCTTATCTGGGGTACATGGGACTCCTTCTGTTCTCTGGCCTCAGTCTCATTAAGGTTTGGGGAGGGTGGAACTATTTGTTTCAGGCCAAGATGCCATAGCCCATGCCCACAATCTGAAATAAACCTCCACCCAGCATCGTCCTTACATTTGGAAATGAAGCCATCACACATCCAAGGCTAAACAAACCCTGTGTCCTCCTGCATAATGAAATTTTACTTGCTTTGTGAAAAAAAAAAAAAAGACATGTTAAATACAAAAACCTAAAAATATAAATTCTTTAGCCAAAGTTTCCCAACAGAGCTGATTATTTTTTAAGAACTTGTATGTTCTAAAGGAAAAAAAAGATAAAAGGCTTTGGAAAGGCCCAATTTTAGACAGCAAAGCCACCTGGGTCCACTCAGTTTCACTGACGCTTAGTGTTTTACAACTGCATGATCAGTCCAAGAACACTTACCCTTCATTTCAGTGGCCCACCCTCAGCTCACTTAGAGATCTGCCCAGCCAAGACAATTAGAAAACTATGTTACAGGATATCATATAAATGTATATTCACTGATACCGTGGCTTGAGATCCTGAAGTTTGGAGAAGATTAAATACAAATCTACACACTTAATGGTGCCAACTGGTTCATAATTTCAGATAGCTAGAATCTGATTTCAGGAGATTTACGACTTCAAGCTTTTCCAAAAGGAAATTCTTAAGAAAAATGTAGATGTCGGGATGGTTAAGCCAAAGGCTAAATCAGGTTGTAGAGTGACCCCCAAGGATATGCATTAAAGGAGAATTACACAGCAGCATTAACCTGGCAGCCACAGTAATGATCTTTTTGTAGGTCACATGTTTAGACAACATTCAGAGAGCAGTAACTGAGAATGTTCTGGATACAAAACAGGGAAAAAGTGGCTTTATAAAACTGTTTTGAGACTTCCCTGTGAGACCCCAATTAGCGTTTCGACAAGAGGCCTGGCTCCATTGGCATGCACATGAAATAATCCAAGTTCAAGACAAAATTATGTGAAAATAGTTGGTAAAATTATGCTAAAATCATGTTAAAATAACTTTTTAAATTTTTAATTTAAAAAAAAGAAAACTTATTTTCTGCCTTCTTGTTTGACCTACAAATAGTCTGTCCAATTGCCTTAGAAAGCAGGAAATAGTTAATAAAAAAAAAAAAAAGCAAGCAGGCCAGTTCATAAAAGTGAGCAACAGACTCCAACACCTCATATTCTCACTGCTTTCCCTTATAAAATAATAGAAAAAGCATCATAAAATCAATATTAACTTGTTTAAGTAGCTGTAAAAGAGCTCTCTGGTCATTTGCTCCAACTATAAAATTATCTCATCATCTCAGTGAACTGCCAATCCTTTAAGAACTATCTACTATGGCTGTCTATTAGTCCTTAACGATATAGTTTTATAACTACTGGCATATCTTTCTTAAGGTTGGAGAGGAGTTTTTTAAAGTAAACATATCAGGTAGTGCAGTGGAAATCTTTCAAAGTTACCAAAAGGTACTCTATACATTCATGCAAACACACAGTGAAACAGTAATAAAACTTTCACACCTCTTTCCCAAATAAAACACCACGAAGTATTGTATAGCCAATGCAATCTCTAGAAACTAACCTCCCCAAATTTTCTTGTACTTTTCATGATAAACTAAAAATATTAAGTCATAGGACCACTCACATGCAATTTCTAGGTCAAAGAATAAGGCATACACATTATTTCCCAGCTTGTCTGTTTTATTTTTCTTTGGAGAAATAACTCTCAGTGCCTCTTAACTGGCTTATACTACTAAGATCTTTTTTCCTACTATGTAAAGTCCCTAGATCACTGTTCCCTAATTTTGTGACACAAGTTAGAAATTTCCATCAGACCTCATGGTCAAGAATGGCTCTGCTTTTCTTAAGAATTACTGTGTTTCTTATATTATGAACACGGTAATTCTTAATGACTGATGACGTTTCTCTCTTTGCCTTGGCCACCAGGCCACATTAGTTCCTCTTACCCCTACTAGACAATTTTTTCTACCTTCATTTCTCCTTATTTTAATTATCTTCAATTTTATTTCCTAAGTTGTACAACTTTTTGCCTTAATATTTTTGTAGAAAAATATAGTCACTTTTTTTGTTTTATCTTAAAACTATCACATAAAATTATTTTAAATTCCCTCCCCTCCCATCAACTTAGAGCAGATGTTTCTAGGAAACCCTTCTAGATAATGTGACCCAAGTGTTTCTAAAAATATACCCACCTTTACCTTAACTTCTTCACCCTCATGTTAAATCAGTACTTATAAGCACATATCCCCAAAGTGTAGCTAAATCTCTAGATTGTTAGGATTGGTTGCATGCAGTTTATCTCCTTCTTCCATGTCTCCATTTAGCTGCAGTGTTTATTTTATATTTCCTGGGACAGGTAAAGCTACTTGAGATTGAAGAATGTGCCCACACAACCATCCCTTGCTGGTTAACAACCTCGTGATTCCTGGGCAGCTCACGTTGCCTAGAAGGCTGTTATATACACCATAGCTTTTGCTATTAATAGTCAGGATAAGATAGGTTACGCAGCAGTAACCAAATAATACATCTCGGTGGTTTCACACGACAAAGATTATCACTCATACAAAATACACTGCAAGTTCAAGCAACTTCCCAGGGCAACCATTCTCCGAACGGTGCCTCAGTAATCCATGCTGCTTTGGTTTATGAGACAAAGTCATCACAACACAAAGGTATATCCATGATCAGAAAGACAGAGGGAGAAACAGGAGAATTGCAGAGGCACTGGAAGCAATATACTTCTGTTATGCTTTTATTAGCCAGAAGAAGTCACATGCCCCTCTCTAATTGCAATAGGACTGGGAAACAGACTCCTATATGCCAAGGGAGGACAGGAGAGCCAGATGTTAGCAAACCCTACTAACACCTGGCTCTCCTGTCAGATCTGGCTCTCCCGTAGTTTTTTTTTTTTTTTTTAACTACTTTAAAAAAAGAAAATTCAAGTTGCTAGCTTGTCACAAAGAACTAGTGATAAATTCAAGTTTTTACCAGATGAAATTATTTGAAGTGATTTAATCCAGTAATAAGAATATATTTACACTCTGGTGAATTTATCCTTCTTCTCCAAAACCACTGCCAGCTTCCCACTGGCTCAACAAGAGTCCACTCTCTCACCTCCGCAAGCAAGGCCCTTCAAGCTCAGCTTCTCTTTCCAGCTTCATCTCCAAGTACTTACCCAATTAGCATTTTGCTCTAAACATATGAGACAGCTCACGGCTTGTACTAAACTGTACATTTTCCCGAAATATACTTTGAGTTTCCCATTTTAAAACTCTAAAAGTTTATTTAAAGCTTTCACAAAAAGCTTGCTCCCTATTTCAATTACCAAACACAAAACTTACCTATTTAACTTGTAGAAAACAACCAACTTAACTTTTTTCTTTACCTTACCAGTACTAATATTTTAAATAAATATTATTTAATATTTTAAATATTTTAAATATTATTTAATATTTTAAATATTTATTTTAAATATTATTTAATATTTTAAATATTATTTAATATTTTAAATAAATAATTGCTCAGAACTACTTCCTCTTCAACATGAGGAGTTAAGATGCTAAGTGCTCTTCTCTAGAGTGAAAAATATAGAAAACAAATTTAAAACAAGACCGACCGAAAAATCTAGACTTTACTTTTTAATTTTCTACTCTAATTTTTAACATTGTAAAAATAACATATACTCATTTCAAAAATGTAAATCATTGCAGAAATATTTAAAATTAATAGCTCATATTTGTTATTAGCCAGGTAATGTGCTAAGTGCTTTATGTGAATGTCATTAAATCCTTACAACAATCTTATAAGAAGTATTATTATTTGCATTTTATAGATGAAGAAACTGAAGCATAGGGAGTTAAATATCTTTTTATTGCAAAGATAAAAAGTGGTAAAGCTTTTATTTGGTCAAGCACCATGCCAGGAATGAAAAGTCTCTTAAAATATCACCCTCCTTAAAATCCTACTCCCAGTTAGAAATTTCAACTTGGGCTTTTAAAGATGGTAAATAAAATATAGCAAACTTTTTCCAATGAGAACATTGACCTATAAAAGAAAGAACTTGCAAGTCCCTGATTCATTCAACTCCCCACAGGAGCAGAGTTTTTGAGAAGCATTTTTTTAAAGAAAAGCTGTTTAATTGGTTCACAGTTCTGTAGGGTGTACAGGAAGTGTGGTGCCAGCATCTGCTTCTGGTGAGGGCCTTAGGACACTTCCAATCATAGCGAAAGGCAAAGGGAGAACACATGGTGTCACATGGTGAGAGTGAGAGCAAGAGAGCTAGGAAGGGCTGTCCCAGACTTTTAAACAACCAGATCTCTCATGAACTAACTGAACGAGAGGTCACTCATCACCAAGGGGATGGTGCTAAACCATTCATGAGGGATCTGCCCCCGTGATCCAATCACCTCCCACCATGCCCCACCTCCAACACTGAGAATCACATTTCAACATGAGATTTGGAGGGGACAAACATACAAACCAGGGAAGGGGAAAGAGCTGAGGAAGGGTAAGGTCTCAGCCTGACCCTTGGAACGGAATAACCCTGTATGCCAGAGGCTTGACTTCACTTTCTGATAACTCCCAGACCCATGTTTCACTCCCACCTCCCCTCAGCTTCACCAGCTTTACTGAGTGCTGGAGGTAGACAGCTCCCTGTCTTCAGGAGCTCCCAGTAGTCATCCACGCATGCAGGCATCTATGGTAGGGTGCATGGCACTATCACTGGGCTACTTCTATACCTTGCACTGGGAATTGAGTTAGTTCTTGTCAGTGTCCACTCCAACATAGCAGTTTACAAATACATTTCAAACCTAGTTTTCTAAAGGTGCTGAAATGACATTCCCCCAAAATTTTCACTTTGGACTACAATGATGGGTTGTTATTTCCGTAAGCAAAAATGCAAACTTTATTTTCCTTTTAGAAAACAAATTAAGTTCAAGGGTATATGTGCAGGTTTGTTATACAGGTAAACTCATGTCACAGGGTTTGTTGTATGGATTATTTTGTCACCCAGGTAATAAGCCTAGTGCCCATTCTTTATTTTTCCTGATCCTCTCCCTCCACCTGCCCTCCATATTCTGGTAGGTCCCAGTGACTGTTGTTTTCCTTTTTGTGTCCATGAGTTGAGAAGCACTTCTAGCCCTATCTCCCAATATCTTCTCTCTCTCAACTTGACTCTCCCACTTGGCATCCTTCTTTAGGTTTAAGGTGCCAATCTACCTCTCAGGTGAGAGTACTTTCCAAATGTCATCTGTTTATATTATTAATAAAAAGAAGCTTCTTGTCTAGAACGGCTAACACAAATAACCACTAAACCACCATGCAGACTGACTGTCAACTGCAGAGCAGCAGAATGGGACCCAAAGATGCATCTTTAGTTGAAAAGAAGGGAAAATCTCACTGAATTCGGAGTATTCTCAGAGAAGGCTCAATGGGAAGGATATTGCTATGAGCCTCCAACAGACCACCAGTGGGTAGAATGAGAGGAAGTGATGAAAAGAAATTAAAGAAGGACCAAATAAACATAGCCTGCTGGTTACACTCAGCCATCCTCTTAAATGACTCTCCAAATAGTTCAAGTAAAGAATATCCTTTCTCTTTTAAGATGGAAATATTGCCTTCACCACCCCTTTTACACTTGAGGGAATCCTGAAAGTAAGAAGTTCTTTATTTGGGGGAAGGTAACTCTGAGAGTCTGTTGAAAGCAACAGACCCTAACCCCAGGGAAAAAAAAAATCTATGAACAAAATTTCCCATGTAATTTCAGGAGGCTTTCCAGACACCAAATGAAAAGCTGGTATTGTCAGCAGTAAAAAGAAGAAAATGGACAATGCCCTATATGATATCCTCCCTGTGCCTTCACAGTACTGAGGGGAGAGAAAAAATTCATAAACTCACTTCCTATCATCCTAAGTGTCTTTGTGGATTGGAAAGAAAGAGGGAGGTTGATAAGGAGACATGCAGGGGAAGTGCCTCCCTCCTGCTAGACTCTTTTCTACCCCACGCCAACAAATTACCACTGTGATTATTGTTGACACAACTGCAATGTGAATGATGCCCTCTGCGGTTGCCTCTAGGACTATCTGTACAACCTATGTGGAGCCTGAAAGACCATTAAACAATCGAAGAATATGAACCACAACAACAGGCTAATGAAAGAAATGTGACATATTAATCTAAGTGAGAAGCATGTCAAACATTTTTTTTTTCTCTCCTGAGACAGAGGTTCACTCTTGTTGCCCAGGCTGGAGTGCAATGGCATGATCTTGGCTCACCGCAACCTCCGACTCCTGGATTCAAGCAATTCTCCTGCCTCAGCCTCCCGAGCAGCTGGAACTACAGGCATGTACCACCACGCCTGGCTAATTTTGCATTTTTAGTAGAGACGGAGTTTCTCCAAGTTGGTCAGGCTGTCAGGCATCTCTTACAAAAAAGGACAACAACCAGGAGTTCTTTGCATGAGCCAAGGACGAGGCAAAAGGAAGAAGGTTGTAGGTATAGCATGAAATATTCTGGCTACAGAGAAGGAAGAACTGAGTAACAGGAGTGGTTGAAAGACTCTAGCTGGGGTTGCTTGAGATTGTCTAGCATTTCCTTTCTTGAGATTCAGGCACATTTGTTCATTCACAAAGTACCTACAGCCTTTGCTTAGGCATTCACAGTTCTCTCTCAGATTTGAAATGGAATACCAGGTATCTTTTTTTCTCATACTACTTCTAAGCTAGTAGACAGTTGTGATGGATAAAGATTATAGATGAGTTAAAACAACAACAGCAAAATGTCCTCCCAGCTCCAATTCTTACTTATGAGTGGGAGGTTTAGCCAAGTCTATTAAGTCCATTTACATCTCAAATTAAATGTTACCACCCCACAGCAGCCTTCCTTGTGGCACATCAAAAGTGGGTTTCCCACCACACCCCAAGTAAACTCTATCTCAGCCCACTTACTGATTTCCTTCCTATCACTTGCCAGAACTTGCACTTTTTCACTTGCTTATTTACTTATTTTGTTTGCTGTTGTCTGCATTAGAATGTTAGAACCATAAGAGAAACAAATATGTGTGTTCTTATCACACTTGTGTGTATTCCCAGCACCCAGAGTCGTGCCCAGGGTATGGCAGCTGCTCAGTAGTTGAAGAATCCATGAACCTTTCTCGGCCTTTTTCTCACCTGTAAATCAGAGGCTTGCTGTGAGGACTGAATGAGAAAGGAAGGGCTTCTATAGCAGCCAGGTCTATCCCAGCCAGCTCTGCAGACAGGAGGCATCTTAGCTGCTGTTCTTCTAACTGGAAGTCATCATCAACAGGAGTGTCTAGAAGAGCCAAAGGCAGAGAAATCTGATGTCTGCAGCCTTTATCCATCAAATCCTAGCCATGGCTCCCTTTTTGCCTTTTTACTAGCTTTATGTCATAATTTGCCACCCCCAGGAGAGGATGGGGCAAACAAGTAGGAGGGAGAGGCTTAGTAACAGGGTCAAGGGTGGTAAACCTCTTCTACTGCAGCCACGTGTGGCCTTCCCTTAACACTTAACATCCGGGACAATGGTGTGCCTCAAGATATTTTTCAGCATTTCTCTGAAGGGCTTCTTTGAGATGAGATCATAACAATGAGACCTGTGGTAGTTAATTTTAGATGTCAACTTGACTAGGCTATGGTACCCAGTTGTTTGGTCAAACACGTCCAGATATCGCTGTGAAGGTATCTCTCTTTCCCTCTCTCTCCATATATATGGGCTAGGATATATATATATATATATATATATATATATATATATATATATATACACACACACACACATATATACATACATATATATCCATACACATATATATACATATATATTTTATATATACACACACACACACACACACACACACATATATATCATTTCTTTGTGGGGCTTGAGACTAGATTATAGCAACGAGATCCATGATAGTTAATTTTAGATGTCAGCTTGGCTCAGCTATGGTGCCCCGTTGTTTAGTCAAACAATAGTCTAGATGTTCTATTTTTTAAATGGTTCTGCTTTTCTGGAGAACCCTGAAACAAGATCATTGAAACATTTCTCAAAATTTGTGATTTTTACATGGAGAGAATCTACATTTTCCACAGAGATTAAAAGCCATTTCAAAATTCTTTCTTAAGAAAATGGTCAAAAACACCAGGCTGTATGAGAGGAACGGTCCTCAGGAGCGATCTGTTGTAAGCGCCTTCTGGCCTCCTCAGAATCACTTAACCTAGGCTACCCCTGTGATTCAGAGAGAAATCGAAACCACAGTTTAGAGCCTCAAAGAAGTTCATCGAGTGGGGAAATGAAGAGCTCCTCAGAGTTCTGACGCAAATGGAAAAGATTTTTTTCCACCCCCGGTTACCCCTCTGGGCCCTTTCACCACCTGGGAAAAAAAGTGGCACATGATTGAACAGAGTAAGTGTCTCTCCCTCCCTCTTGAATTCCATTTTTTAAAAATCTCTTTTCTAAAAATACAGGGAATTCTATGAATCTTTTTTCTGCTTCTGAAATATTTTCTACAGAATCTAGTACTTGCAAAGCGGTGATTATGAATGACTAAACAGTCTTGCATATATTTCTGGAATACTTGGAAATGCCTCTGTTATTTTTGGAAATGTGTACTTGTTCAGGTTATTCCGGCAATGGGCAGCTACTGAAAACATTCTTTCGTGATAAAAAGCCTGTAGCTCCACCTACTGCTTCCTCAAAGATGACAACAGGGATTTCAGTGCTAAAAAATGAAAACTAAGATCCTCTTAAACAGTTTCATTTTCAAATTAAAGCTCATATATTTAGTTGCTTTCGTAAAAATAATATGTCTCTACCACTGGCAAAACATATATAGCCCATACAGTAGGCATCACTAGCAAAAAGGGGGAAATAAAAGCAGGAAAGGAATGAATTGAGTATTTTGAAACATCTATCAACGTCTTTGCCAATATCTGCTGAAAAGCAAGCGGGATCAGAGAAATCTTTGGAGAATACACAACTTTGGGGAAAGAATTGACTTTAAAACATAAGCAAAATAATCACAAATATGAGGCCTGATGGTATCAGTGAATCTTATTTTGCCTGGATTTGAAGAAAATGGTGAAATGGGAGCTGTCGGCAAGAGAGAAGCAAACGAATCCAAGTCTTTAAATGTTCTTTTTAAAATGGTCCAATTCTCAACTTCCTTGTCTTTTCTCATGGCTCACTCACAGAGCATCTGGTCCAAGAAACAATTTTTACTGAAATTAATTCTTTTGTTTTGACTATTTCCATTGCTACCAAACCTCCAAATCAACGCCCCTCCATTACAGCAAACTTTCCTGTCTAATTTCTAGAACCTCAACCACAATAGATTATGCTATTCTGTAAGATCAAGAAGTGCCGACAAAGAAACTTTTTTTCTACCCTTTTATTCTTCCTATGAGTCTAAAATGCTTTTTAGATAAAATCTAGTTTCTTTCTACCACAGCTAATAAAATAAAACAATACCTTTCTCCTATTCTCAATTTTAAACTGTGAGGCATAGCTGACCTACAACAGAAAACTGGGAAGAACACTGAGAAGTACAACATCAGTGTTGTCCAGGGGTACAGTCTGTTTGTTGCTAAGTCTAAGGGCAATTTTTTTTTCTGCTTGCATTAATCAGACTTAACTGTTTAAAAGTATCAAGGTTTGGTTTCATAGTACTGCAACAACATATTGTAATTATATCACACTGAAATATTTTGCACCTTTAAATATTGAGAAAGGTTTTTTTCTTTTGTACAGCTTTTTAATTTGATTTACTTTTAACCCTCCAGAGAAGTTGCCAGAATAAGACCAACACCTCCAAGGTGCCTTTTATCCACGTCCAAATTGGGGCTAACTGAAATTCTGTCCCATTTGTTTTCTCCTTTCTCTCTAAAAGTAATTTTTTGCAACCCATTTGAGAATAAGTGGTAGACATCATGATCCTTTACTCCTAAATATGTCAGCATATATTTCTTAAGAGGAAGATGTTTTCTTACGTAACCATAGCACAATTATTAAAATATAGATTTAGCATTGGTATAATTCTATTCTTTAACCCACAGTCCACATTCAAAGTTTATCCATTATCCCAACAATGTCCTTCACAGCTGTATTTTTTAATCCTACTCCAGGATCCAATCCAGACTCACACTTTCCATTTCATTACCATACATTTTCGGTCTCCTTTATTTTGGAGTAGTTCTTCAGCCTTCCTTTGTTTTCCATAACCTTGACATCTTTTTCAGAGATTCTTTCATAGAATCTCCCCTATTTGGGGTTATGCATCCTTTGGTACAATTATCACAGAAATGATGTGTTCTTCTCAGCCTATCACATCAAGAGAGATAAGAGATGCTGGCAATAATAACTTGGATCACTTGGTATGAGATGGTGCCTGTCAACTTTTTCTATTATAAAACTATTATTTTTTCCTCCATAATAAGTAGTTTGTGAGAAGATACCTTAAGGCTATGAATATATCCTGTTCCCTCATCCAATTTCGTCTACTAGTTGTAGCATGCATTCACCATTTTTTTCTGAATTAATTACTAATGATAGTTTCAAAATAGTAATATTCTAGCTCTATCATCCCTTCTACATCTACTAGTTAGCAAACTATCTTTAGCCTTCTTTATTTTAATATCATCCTCCAGCTAGTAATTGCAAATCAGGAACATATTCACAAAGACCTAAGGTGCTTCTTGATTTGAAAGAGGATCCTGAAAAGATTTTGAGTTTTGAATCCTAAGGAAAATATTAAATACCACTCGCCCAAAAAAAAAAAAAAAAAAAAAAAAAAAAAAAAAAAAACCTCCAAATCTTTAAGCAAATTCTTCCAAAAACTTGAAACTATCAAATCAAAACTAAACTTTTTTTAAAAAAAAGAAAAGAAACCTCAAGTATCTTGAGAGGTGGTCTGATGAAGGCCAGGAAAAGATATCTTCTCCCTCTGTAGTCTGAGAATCAGGGGAAGCATTCATCCTGAGCATTTGTTACCTGAGGCCACTGTTCAATCTCTACAGTTCTGCGACTTGAAGAAACCTGGAAAAATCTTTGAACTCACTTCTGACCTTGCCACTTCTTCCCAGCAGGGCCTCACATAGCAGTCTCCTCAAAAGACAAAATGAGCTTACCCTGAAGATCTTCAGAAATGCCCACCCCCTGCCAAACTGAGCAAACCTTCCTGTCCGATAGGATCCTGCAGCTAACCAAGGCCCTTTATTCCACCTTCCTTTCAGTATTAGCCTCAGTGTAACTATCCAGCAACTAAGTTTCATAGCTTCTGAAAGAACAAATTTTTGAGTGTTGTGAGAGTTTGGTTTATTCAGCAAATATTCACTCAGCTACACCTTCCTTTGTGGGTGAAGTTTATTTCCCTGCTCCAGGGACATTGGGCTTGGCCGTATACTTGCATCCTGTTGACACTCCATTGGCCACGGCAAGTGCCATTCCACCTGCTTCCACAGAGTTTGGCTTGGCCTCCTACTTCCTGTGATAGCCATGAGAAGAGCAGGGCTGGGTGGACACTGTCTCTGTAGTCTGAGCCCCTACCCAGATAAAAAATACACAAGGAGCAGAACTGAACCCGACTCACAGCCTGGATCTAAGACCAGCCAACCCTCAAACTGTAGTAGAGTCACACATTTGAGGCCACTTAAGACTAACTAAACCACAGGTCCCCTGAAGACCTATTGAGCATGAGAATAACTGCCTATTATGTGTCACTGAGTGGTGTATTAGCATTCTCTAAAGGGACAGAACTAATAGGATAGATGAATATATGATGGGGAGTTTATTAGGAGAATTTACTCACATAATCACAAAGTGAAGTCCCACAATAGGCCATCTGCAAGCTGGGGAGCCAGGAAGCCCGTCCAAGTCCCAAAACTTCAAAAGTAGAGAAGCCGATAGTGCAGCCTTCATTTGTGGCCAAAGGCCTGAGAGTCCCTGGCAAATCACTAGTGCAAGTCCAAAGAGTCCAAAAGCTGAAAAACTTGGAGTCTGATGTTCGTTGGCAGGAAGCATCCAGCACGGGAGAAAGAAGGAGGCCAGAAGACTCAGCAAGTCTGCTCATTCCATGCCTGCTTTTATGCTGGCATCTGATTAGATGGTGCCCACCCAGAGGGAGGTGAGTCTACCTCTCCCAGTCAGTTGACTCAAATATTAATCTCCTTTGGCAACACCCTTATAGACACACCCAGGAGCAATACTTTGCATCTTTCAACCCAATCAAGTTGACACTCTATTAACCATCACAGTTGGGGATGGTTTGTCACCCAGCTTTGCTATGGCATAGCTGACTAATACAAATACCATAATAAAATCATTCTCTACTACCTTCTCCAGATTAAATAAGCCCAGTTCTATATCACCCTATTATAAGGCCCTCTTTTAAAGCTTTTTTCTTGCATTTTCTTGTTTTCTCCTTTCTTAGCTCTCTCTATAAGAAACTGCTTTGTGACTTAAGAAACCTTTTCCTCCAGAAAACCTACTGAAGATTCTAGGCAGCCTCACAGTGAGGCATTCCTTTGGACTTGTCTCGTGGCATGACAATTCAGAAAAGGTTAAGATAAAAATCTAAACAAAAGGCAGACTACACAGAATAAAATTATCTGTAAAATAGACATCCCAAAATGTATACTCCTATAAATTGTAAACAGTGTTTCTGACTATGATCACAACAAACCTGGAAGGAAATAAAGTTCTATTCTACTCATGGTGATCTTCAAGGACATGAGACCTGTGCAGTCACACAGGGCCCCATGCTTAGAAGGCCCCTGTCCCCAGTTCAAAATTCACTGTCACCGTCTTGAAATTCTTAATTATGTCTTCAAAGGGCTCTTCAATTTTATTTTGTACTTGGCCACACAAATTATGTAGCCAATCCTAATTCCACTTACAAGACAATTCCCAACCTGAAGCTTATTCCTCCATTTTCTCTGCCAATGCCTTGGTTCAGGCCTTCGTATCCTCTTCCTTATATATTTGCAAGAGTTCTCATTTAGTCTGTTTGCTTTCTGTCTCTTTTGCCCCCATTTTTCCTCCAGAATATACAGATCTGACCACACTACTCCTTTAAGATGTTTCAATAAATCTTTATTGCATGCAGGACAAAGTTCAAATTACTTAGCAAGATGTCTTAGTCTATTTTTCTACTGCTATAATAGAATATCACAGACTGAGTAATTCATAAAGAATGGAAGTTTATTTGGCACACAGTTCTGGAGTCTAGGAAGTCCAAGAGGATGGAACTTCCATCTGCTCAGCATCTGATGAAGGCCTTCTTGCTATATAATCCCATGATCGAATTTATCATGTGGCGAGGAAGGCCACGTGAGAGACAGAGAGAAAATACGGGCCAAACTCATCCTTTTATCAGGAGCCCACTCCCATAATAGCTAACCTACTCCCATGATAATGACATTAATTCACTCACAAGGGCAGAGCCTTCATGACTTAATCAGCTCTTAAGGGTGCCACCTCTTAATACGGTCACAATGGTATTTAAATTTCAACATAAGTTTTGGTAGAGACATGCAAACCACATTACAAGGAATACGTGTCCATTACAGGATGATGCAAACTCTATTCCAGTCCCTGCACCCCCTCTCCTCACATCCTTCACTCACCCAGTGTTATTTCTCAAGGTCTTCTTTTGTTCTTCCCTATCTTTGCTCACACCTCTGCCTAGAATGCCCTTCCCTCCATCCACTTAACTGAGAGTACTGAACCAAATGTGACCTCGACAGTATTCTCTGTCTATATTCTTACTCCACACAAATTCTTAACTCCTCATTTGGGTAGCATCTGAATATACTTCTGTTATGGCACTTCACATAAGCACTATGTGGTTTATTTACTCCTCCACAAATTGTAAGCTTTTAGAATTAGGAATCGTATCTTATCCTTCTTTCTACTCTTAGCTCAATGACTAACATGTAGAAAGCACCAGTAGTAGGCATACAAGAGATCATTGAATTTGAATTGTCACTTCAGTAATAAGAAACTTACACCCAAATGTTCTAGTTATTCAAAACCACCCAGTAAGTTAACAACAAAGGCAGGACTCAATCTCAGACCACCTGATTCTTGGTTCAATACACCACGTTGTCTTCTCCTGGTGATTTTCCAACAAGATATCAGTCATATTACCCCACTAATCCATGAATGAAGTAACCCATCTTTTTGTGCTTGTTCAAATAATGGGGAGAGAGCAGCAGTGCTGTGGTCCCTCCTAGAGCTTCTAAGATACAGAATTTCAGATCTGGGTGGGGTCTTAGAGGTTGTTTATTCCAACTCTTCATTTCACTCAAGAGAAAAAAAAAACGGAAAATAAAGAGGCTTATCCTAGGCTACATAATCAGTTACCAGGTGTGCCAAGTCTCAAGTCAATGCTAATTCCACTGATCACACTGCCTTATCATTAGAGGCAAAAATCCAGATTAACATGCTTTGCCACTGCAAATGAATTTGATTGGTTCCCTAACAGTTGCCATTGAACTAATATCCTTCTCCCTTAGGCTGAGTGGAAGGACACTTGAGACTCACACAGTGCCATGAAGTCTTTTGGCTTTCACCACCACCAAAGTACAGGTGTCATCTAAGCACTGGATTGCTCAAATGCAGAGTGGAGAAGCCCACATGTCTCCTCCCTGCTTCACGCACCCTTTCCCCATCTATAAAAGTAAGTCTCAAGCTTGGTGATATGTGGTTTCTCCATACTTAAAAACTGTCCCTAAGGGAAAAGTTCATGTTAACAAAAGCTGAGAGGGGATTCCATAATTATCTCCAAATATGCAATGGATGTTGTTCAGAGACCACTGCCTCTTTTCCAGAAGCTGTGAAAAAAGGAGTAAATTGTTCTAACTCCAGCCTGAAAGATCCAAGGTAGATACTAGGGAGAAGAGAGGCACCAAACACAAAGTAGGAGGCTGGAAACATATTTCTGATAATACGAACTCTTTAGAAAAGAATAAATTAAAATTGCATAAGCAAACAAAAGAATACTTCAAGTGGCCTAATCGGCAACTTTGGAAACACCTTAAATGGAAAGTATATGTGTTGATCTCTGGAATTTACTCCCACAGGAAATTTGGAATTAAAGTTGCTGATCGAGGGCATGTAATCTGGGAAGAAGAATTTAACAGGGTCCAGTGCTCTTGGTCAGATGATGCCTCCTTCCTCCTTGTCCCTAGTTGCAGGGATGTTCAGTATGAAATAGAAGAAAGACAACTGAGCCAAGGCTCCAAAAGTTTGATTGAAACACACCCTCCCTCTACACCTTTGTGTCTGTAGCTGAAATATGAGGATCAGGAAAGAGCAAGGGCTTCGATTATGTACAAACCAGTTCAAATACCAACTCAATCACTTCCCAGCAATGCCATTTAATGTCTTAAGTTCTCTTTCCTCTTCTCTGAAATAAAAAATATATTGTCTATCTCACAGGGATTTTCTAAGAATTCACATTACTTTTAAAAGCCTCAACACAGCCTCCATTGTACTCAATTTAAATAGATGATAGATAGATAGATAAATAGATGATAGATAGTTGATAGATTCCCATGTTTTCCTACATTGAGTTTCTGGGAGGAGTAAACACACAATATACATGTCTGACACATAATCATCATATAATAAATGTTAGTTTTCTTTTCCTTTCCTTCCCACACCACCATCACAATAATGAGGGTTTTGTCATAGCTAATCCTAAAATCCCTTCTAATTCTATAATTTTACTAATAAAGTCTCTGCTTTACCACTTTGCTTTATTGGTATATCCTTGGAACCATCACAGTAGCAAGTTAGCACAGTTATATGCCTTAATTAGTATTTGTAGCACTGAGTTATGTTTCCCCAATATAAACAAGATTTGGGGAAAGGTATATGCTCTCTGTATTTCTAAAACTACACACTAAAAAAGTGACTCTGCTTACTAACTTATTTGACACTACAAAAGTCTCAAAATAGGAACACTTTTACACTGTTGGTGGGACCGTAAACTACTTCAACCATTGTGGAAGTCAGTGTGGCGATTTCTCAGGGATCTAGAACTAGAAATACCATTTGACCCAGCCATCCCATTACTGGGTATATACCCAAAAGACTATAAATCATGCTGCTATGAAGACACATGCGCACGTATGTTTATTGCGGCACTATTCACAATAGCAAAGACTTGGAAGCAACCCAAATGTCCAACAACGATAGACTGGATTAAGAAAATGTGGCACATATACACCATGGAATACTATGCAGCCATAAAAAATGATGAGTTCATGTCCTTTGTAGGGACATGGATGAAACTGGAAAACATCATTCTCAGTAAACTATTGCAAGGACAAAAAACCAAACACTGCAAGTTCTCACTCATAGGTGGGAATTGAACAATGAGAACACACGGACACAGGAAGGGGAACATCACACTCCGGGGACTGTTTTGGGGTGGGGGGAGGGGGGAGGGACAGCATTAGGAGATATACCTAATGCTAAATGACGAGTTAATGGGTACAGCACACCAACATGGCACATGGATACATATGTAACAAACCTGCACATTGTGCACATGTACCCTAAAACTTAAGGTATAATAATAAAAAAAAAAAATACAGCAAGACACCCTATATGGAGTTCTATTAAAGTCTTCCCATTTGACAAAGTATTTTCAAATGGTCTTTTTCATCTCCCTCATAACTTTTTTTTTAACTTTTATATATTTAGGGGGCACAACTGTAGATTTCTTACCTGCCTATACTGTATCATGATGAAGTCTGGGCTTTTAGTGTACCCATCACCCAAAGAGTGAACACTGTACCCAATAGGTAATTTATCAACCCTCATCCCCCTCCCACCCTTCCACGTGTTGGAGCCTCCAATGTCTATTATTCCACTCTGGATGTTCATGTGTACTCATTGTTTAGCTGTCATTTATAGGTGAGAAAATGTGGTATTTGACTTTCTGTTTCTGAGTTATTTCACTTAGGATAGTGGTTTCCAGTTCCATCTATGTTGCTGTAAAATACATGATTTCATTATTTTTATGGCTGAGTAGTATTCCACGGTATATGTATGCCACATTTTCTTTATTCAGTCCTCCCTTGGTGGACACTTAGGTTGATTCCACATTTTTGCTGTTGTGAATAATGCTGATAAACATATGAGTGCAGTATCTTTTTGATATAATGATTTCTTTACCTTTGGGTATGCACTCCATAGTAGGACTGCTGGATCAAACAGTAATTATTTTAGCTCTCTGAGAATTCTCCACACTGTTTTCCATATAGGTTGTACTAATTTACATTCCCACCAACAGTGTCAACAGAATAAACAGACAATCTAGAGAATGGGAAAAAATATTTGCAAACTATGTATCAAAGGGCTAATATCCAGAAGCTACAAGGAACTCAAACAGCTCAGAAAGGGGGGGAAAAAAAGTTTAAAAGTGGGCAAAGAACATGAACAGACATTTTTCTGTTGTTTTTTTTTTCCTTAGACAATGTATTGTTAAATGAAGAGTTCACAAAGCAAAACGGAGTGGGACAGATATGAAAGGTAAATTGAAAACATAGTTTTTGTCAAATACTATCCTAGATTTCCTCAAGTTAGAAACGGGAAAAGTGTCAAATGAACAGGTACTCCCTCAAATTAAGTCTTTTTAAAAGGTCGAACAGACATTTTCCAAAAGAAGACATACAAGCAGCCAATGAACATATGGAAAAAATGCTCAACATCACTAATCATCAGGGAAATACAAATTAAAACCACAATGAGATACCATCTCACTCTAGCCAGATGCTATTTTAATGGATCATTTTAGTATTGATTCATCATAACTTCACATATTTCAGGGTACATGTGATATTTTGACACATGCATGCAATGTGTAATAATCAAATCAGGGTATTTAAGATACCCATCATCTCAGATATTTATCATTTCTTGTGTTGGGAACATTTCACATTTTCTCATCTAACTATTTTGAAATATACAATAAATTATTAACTACGCTTTTCTTTCTGGTCAGTGCAATATAGAATTACTTGATACTTTACTTATTTCTTCACGCTTACAAGTTTAGATTAACTTAAAATGTCATGACCTAGAAGGGTCTACATATTTTTATTATGACACCATAGCACTTCATCATTAAGTCTTTTTTCTGGTGGCTTCTCCCTGCCTCCTCATTTTTAGTAATTGAACCCACTTTGCTCTTGATCATTCCAAGCATTAAGTAACATAAGTCTTTCAGCTTCTGGATGAATAATTTATTTACGATATCATAAAAGAATATAAAATAAACAACTCATTTGTTTCTTTTAATGTAGTCATTTTGAAATCTGTTTTTCATCACAGATTCTTTTGCCAATTTAGAAATGCAAGTACAGATAGAAATTGATTCAGTCTTAATGACTCTCAATTCTTCAAACTGGAAAAATGGCTGGATAAATGATACACTAAGGAATTGTCTTTACCATTAGAAATGCTCTTCAGCTATTTTCAGAAAAATGCTTTTATAAAACATTTAATATTTGTCCGGCATGATGCTAATCAAGAAAGAGCTCTTAGCCTTAAGGCTCTTCATGATTGGCTATAGATTTTACATAGATTTCCCAAGATTTAAGCACTGAAATTTGATCTCTGAAAAAAGTCAGTTATATACATTCGGTTCCACAGAAGTGCTTGACTGTCTTTGCCCTAGCCCTAGGTAGGTCCCCAAGAAGACGTTCAAGATAAACCAAAGGTAAGAATAAATGAGGTAATGTGCATTAGAAGGATCAGCCCTGGGAAAATTGAGCACAGAGTGAAGTTTATCTTTAATCACCTTCTTCCCCCTTCTGTATCTTCTAGCATCTGAGATCCCTGCTATCTGTCAAAAGCCTGTTCAGCGTTTCATTCCAGACCAGTCACCCCCTCACTAAAGCTTTACACCATAATGGGTCTGTGTTGAGAGCTTGGTGCCAAGGGATCTTGAAAACTGAGAGATCTTTAAACCCCGAAACTATCATTCTCTAATGGGGAGATTGCAGGCATTGCTGCAAGTTAAAAATTTTAGGGTAGAAAAGCATTTATTCCCTATGATTTGCAAAGCACTTTTCATAGCTAGAGGCAAAAGAGTCCTAAAATCACTTCTCTGTGAAACTTTCTTTGACACAAGAGACTTACATTTGTCCTGTTAAATCTTAATAGCTGATAGTGATTTTTTGGTGGTTATCTCATTTTCATTACACCATACAGCTTTTTGAGGATTGTGTGAGTTTTACAGTGTGTCTTTCTTTAAGAACATTATCTTATTTAGAATATAATCTTGGCAAGAAGCTCCGTGCCTATTTGCCTTGACTTGCTTGGACCAGACACAGTGGTCAAAATGAATTTAAAACATGGAAATTAGGATTCATTTGAGCTATTTATTTATTTATTTGGTTGGTTGGTTGGTTGGTTAGAGAGGGCTTTCTTTTTTTCAACTTTTATTTTAGATTCAGTAAGTGCATGTATAGGTTTGCTACCTGGGTATATTGCATAATGCTGAGGTTCGGGGTATAAAAGATCCTGTCACCTAGGTACTAAGCATCATACCCAACAGCTAGCCTTCCAATTCTTGCCCGCCTCCCTCCCTCCCCCCTCTCTAGAAGTCCCCCAGTTTCTATTGTTGCCCAGAATGGCTATTACTAAAAAGTCAAAAACAACAGATGTTGGCGAGGATACGGAGAAAGGGGAGCAACTTTTCCCATCAGAAATGTTTTTAGCATGCTAACAGTACTTTATTGAGGTATGATTTACACACAGTAGCATGCACAAACCTTTAGACTACAGTTCAATGAGTGTAACCATTTAACTCATGTAAACATCATTCACATTAAGACACAGCACTTTTCCTTCACCTTTCCTTTGAATCGTCTCCCAAGAGACAACTTCTGTTCTGATTTCTGTCACTATAACAAATTTTCATATAAATGGAATCCCACAGTATATATTCTTTTCTGTCTGGCTCATTTTGTTCAACAATATGTTTTTATTCCCATCCATGC
The DNA here is from genome assembly GCF_028878055.3 of Symphalangus syndactylus. Classification (NCBI taxonomy): domain Eukaryota; kingdom Metazoa; phylum Chordata; class Mammalia; order Primates; family Hylobatidae; genus Symphalangus; species Symphalangus syndactylus. The sequence continues at coordinate 69,708,966 of NC_072446.2, forward strand.
TGCTGTGTATGTTGGTTTGTTCCTTTCCATTGCTGAGCAGTATTCTGCTGGATGGATACAGCATAATTTCTTTATCTATTCCCCTGTTGATAAGTATTCAGATTGTCTCTAGGGTTTGGTAATGATGAATAAGGCTTATAAGAAACTTCTTGTATATCCCATTAGAAATGTTTATAATTAGCTATAGAAATTCTATATATTGAATTCTCCTTTCTCATTGTCCAATTAGAAAGCAATAAACCCATTCCACTGTGGGAAAAAGTCAGGGATAATAAGTCTTCAGGCCCAGGTTATGGTAAGGAGGTTAGGCCTAAGTCAGTGGACAGCTTGAAGACACCCTGGTGTCAGGAGAGAAGAGCGGGGAAGGTGACATAGAATGGGTGTCCATCCCAATGCTCCCTCATGTTTGGGGCCCCTAGTCCATGGGATATTGCTCTCAGATACCTGATCTCAGTCTGGGATTGACAGCTATCTGTGTTAACCTACCTACGTGGAATAGATTGTTAAAGTTTGAGGCTTCCTCTAGAACGGCAAGGAGACAGCAGAATCAGGAAACGGAAGAATCAAATACATACTCCATGAAATACATCCAACATGAAATGCTGATATGAACCTCTAGGGAACAGAGGAAAGCATCCTCTTAGGGGTGTTTTGTTTTTTCCAGGGAAAAAAATTCTCAAAATTTCATATGAGATTTTATATAGCCTGTACTAAATTCACTCCTTGTTTTACAATTCCTTTAAAGCTTTAAATATCACATATTCGCCTTGACTTATCGATATATTGACTCTGTAAAGACTCAGTTATTTAACCTTCATAGCTACCCTAGGAGATAAGTCCCATTATTTTTCCAACTTTATAACTGAAGAAACAGGCACAAGAAGATTAAGTAACTTGCCCAAATTAGACAGCAACCAGAATCACGCTGCTACGTTCATTGGCTTGTTTCATGCCATTTTTTGCACTAAACCATGTGAAAATAGGTGCTCCATAAAATAGTGACCGTATTTATCCAGAAGCCACAGCCTCAAAAATACAGTATGCAGCTAAGACAAAGAAAGAAATACCATACATGAGCTTTCCAGGATCCTTAAAATCTAGAGGTAGACATATTATTCTAAGACGCTGGAGACCCCAGAGATGGGGATGTGGCCTTGTTGCTGCTAAGGTTGGCTCAAGAATAAGGAAGGCCTTAAATATCTTAAGTGTTTCCTATTTGGGGCATAGTTTGTTTGCAGTAAGTTTTCCCTGAGCAGCAATGCAGGCTGTAAAACTGGGTGCTGAAAGCAAAGCACTTGGCCCATGGCAGGTTTTAAGCTTGGTATAGAGAGAGGCAACAGTAGCTTAGGGTAGCTGGGACAGCTACACTGCATGAACTCCTGCACTGAGTGGTCCCTTGGCTTCTAATGAGATTCCATGTCCTCAGATATAATCTACCCTTACAGTGGTAAGGGGTGATCACTTTTTAAAAAATTGATATTCCACCAGAAATGCCATAATGAGCATTAACAGAGGAGCAAACACTGAGGCCCTCAGCACCTATTTACTCTTAGTTGACATCTATTATAAGTCTAACAAATTTAAAAGAGAAAAGAAGAAAACAGTCCAGATGCAAACCCACACAGAGCAAAAGGAGGGATCCCTGATATCCTGACAAGCAGAAAGCAGAACTCAAAGATCATAGAAAGTTCAGCTAACAGAAACAGTGTCTTACCTGCCTTCCTGAAGACTTCATCATATGTATTAATCAAGCCTTTTTATTTTCTATATTTCTGATGATTAGATATCTGAGGTCTTGCTAACCCTGGAAAAACTGCTCCTCCCAAGGCTAATCAGTTCCTAAAGGTGGCAAATAATTTGCCTAGGAGCACGTTTTTCATATGCAAACCAAACAATCCAGAGCCCCCACTCCAACCACCTCTTAATGGGGCTCTCAAAGGTGAGCCACTGCTTCCCTGCCCTCATCACCCCAGGGCTGGGGACTAGGTAACTAGGGACAGTCCATATGCCCCAGAGCTCACTGAAACTATTCAAACCCGCCAATCCTAAACCTGCTTACCTGTCTTGCCTGTTCCTTCCCACAGAAACCACAATAAGGGCTCTTGTCCATGATATCCTCTTCCTGCTTCCTTTGCTCCCTGATCAGCTCTGGTGCTTCCCATGTGGCCCTGCAGGACATGCTGTGCCTCCTGTTTCTAGAGATCTGTGACTATAAAAACCTCTTCTTTTACAACAGTCATTCTATGGCTGGGTGTCTTACCATGTCTGATTAAAACAGCACCAAGAAAATGACTAAATCCTGCTCAGTGGAATCTAAATGACAAAAGTCAAAGGTATATGTATTAATCCATTCTCACACTGCTATAAGGAAATACCTCAGACAGGGTAATTTATAAAGAAAAGAGCTTGAATTGGCTTATGGTTCCATAGGCTATATGGGAAGCATAGCAGCTTCTGCTTCTGGGGAGACCTCAGGAAGCTTCCAATCATGGTGGAAGGCAAAGGGAGAGCAAGGCATTGACATGATGGGGGCAGGTGCAAGAGGCAGGGGAATGCTACACACTTCTAAACAATCAGGTCTTGCAAGAACTCACTCACTATTGTGAGGACAGCACCAAAGGGATGGCACTAAACCATTCATGAAAAACACCCTCATGACCCAATCACCTCCCACCAGGCCCCACCTCCAACATTGGGGATTACGATTTGACATGAGATTTGGTGAAGACATGGATCCAAACCATACCAGTATGTAATTCCATAAATTAATGTCAGATACCAAACCCCAGAGGGGCAGCTCAGAACACCAAGCAAGATAAATATCAAATAAATAAACATGTAAACAATAAAAACTACATCTAGGCATATTATATTCAAAGTAGAGAAAATTGAAGATTTTTTTTAAATATCAAGAAAGAAGACAGAGGGAAAATAAACCTCACCTACAGAGGAGCACAAATAAGAATTTCCAGCTTCTCTTCAGAAACCATGCAAGCAAGATGAGTAAAGTGAAATATTTAAAGTATTGAGAGAGAAAAATTTCCAACTTAGAATTCTGTACCCTGTAAAGGTATACTTCAAAAGCAAAGGAGAAATAAAAGATTTTCTCAGACAAACAAAAATTAAAGGAATTTGTTGCCAGTTGACCTGCCTTGCAGGAATATTAAAAGAAGCTCTCTTGAGAGAAGGAAAACAATATAGGCCAAAAACACAGAACTACATAAAGAGGAGCACTAGAGAAGAAATAAGTAAAGGTAAAAGAAAAATTTTTCTTAATTTTAATTGATCTAACAGATAATACTTTGTAAAGATAATAGCAATATATAGTATTTTACGAATGTATATGTGTATGGGTATATGTGTATATACACACATACAGTTGACCCTTAAACAATTTGGGGATTAGGAGTGCTCACCCCCGTGCAATCAGAAATCCATGTATGACTTTTTTTATTTTTGGAGATGGACTCCTGCTCTACCACCAAGGCTGGAGTGCAGTGGCACGATCTTGGCTCACTGCAACCTCCACCTCCCAGGTTCAAGCGATTCTCCTGCCTCAGCCTCCCAAGTAGCTGGGATTACAGGCACCTGCCACCATACCCAGCTAATTTTTGTATTTTTAGTAGAAACAGGGTTTCACTGTGTTGGCCAGGCTTGTCTCGAACTCCTGACCTCAACTGATCCACCTGCCTCCGCCTCCCAAAGTGCTGGGATTACAGGCATGAGCCACTGCACCCAGCCTCCATGTATAACTTTTGACTTTCAAAAAGCTTAACTACTAATAGCCTAGTATTGACTAGAAACCATACCAATAGCATAAACAGTCAACACATATTTTGTATTTTATATATATTATATACTATATTCTTACAATAAAGTAAGCTAGAAAAAAGAAAATATTAAGAAAATCATAAGTAGGAGAAAATGTATTTACTATTCATTAAGTAGAAGTGGATCGTTAGAAAGGTCTTCACCCTAATCATCTTCACTTTGAATAGGCTGAGGAAGAAGAGGAAGAAGAGGGGGTGGCTCTGCTGTCTCAGGGGTTACAGAGGCAGAAGAAAACAGTTCAAACCTGTTTGTTCAAGGGTCGACTCTGTATATTTATGTATGCTTAGGTGTAACTGAAATGAATGATGGCAGTGATACAAGGGACTAGAGGGAGAGATTAAGGATATTTTGTTCTTATAAGGTTCTCACACTACCTGTGAAGTGGTATGGTGTCATTTGAAAGGGGCCTTGGATTAGCTGTAAATGTGTATTACGAACTCTAGGTCAACCACTAAAAAATGTTTTTTTAAACAACTAGTATAGGGCCAGGCTCAGTGGCTCATGCCTGTAATCCCAACACTCTGGGAGGCCGAGGCGGGCGGATCACAAGGTCAGGAGATCGAGACCATCCTGGCTCACATGGTGAAACCTCATCTTTACTAAAAATACAAAACATTAGCCAAGCGAGGTGGCATGCACCTGTAATCCCAGCTATTCTGGAGGCTGAAGCAGGAGAATCGCTTGAACCTTGAAGACAGAGGTTGCACTGAGCCAAGATCTCACCACTGCACTCCAGCCTGGGTGACAGAGCGAGACTCCATCAAAAAAAAACAAGAAAAGAAAAGAAAAAAAAAAAAGCAGTATAACTGATGTGCTAAGAAAGGAGAGAAAATAGAATCATATAAAATACTCAATAAAACCACAAAAGGAAGAAAAAGAGTGGAAAACAAAAATAGGAACAAAGAACAAGGGCAACAGATAGAAAACAGTAACGAATGTAGTAGATGTGAATCTAATCTAACTATATCAATAATCACTTTGAACATCAATGGTCTAAATGCAATAACTGAAAGACAGTGATGGTCTGAGAAGATCAAAAAACAAGACCCAACTATATGTGGCTACAGGAAGCCCACTTTAAATATAAAGACATATAGGTTTTAACGTGAATTGATAGAGAAAGATATACAACAGTAGAAGTGGTATGTGCTCATGGAAAAATATACCTGCACGTGTGTTTGTGTTTATGTGTGTGTGTATGTGTGTGTGTGTGTCCAGACAACACAGAGAGATATAAAATGTACTAAGTGAAAAATAGTTCTTTTCCTCCTCCCTCCTCTTCTAATTCCCACCAGTAACAGTGTTTTGTGTATCCCTTAAGACATTTTCACAGGAGGACTCACAGTTTTACTTAGTTTCATTTTCACCAAATCAAATGGTATGATAAGTATTGTTCTATAACTTGCTTTAATTTACCTAACAATAATCCTTGTTAATCTTTCTTCCTTTCTGTAATCTCAGCCCTTGTAGATCTATATTTTATAAAATGATTTAAAAGTTTTGAAAGTCATTAATTATATGCAGATAGCAAGACTGTGCTGGACGGCACAGAGCAGAATACCTCTCTATTATTTTGATGCCAATTTCAGAATCTATTCCTAAATTTCAAAGGCTGTATATTAGGCAGAGACTAAGCCTGCACTATCCTATATAGTAGGCACTAGCCCCATGTGGCTATTTAAATTTGACTTAAATGAAAGTTAAAATTCAGGTTCTCAGTGGCACTAGCCACATTTCAAGTGCTCAATGGTCATATGTAGCCAGTGGGTACTGTTTTGGACACCTCAGATACAGAAAATGTCCATCATGATGGAGAGTTCTATTGGACATCAGCAGTTTAACCTTTATATATTTAGCCCAGAGATGAATTGTGTGTATGAATATTGATTACAAAAGAGTTAAGAAGCCAAACAGGGCCAGAGGAGCACCCAGGCACTGGGAACAGCAGGAAGCTGCTTCTACCCCTAGGACAGAAGGCACCTCGAGAGGAGGTGGTGTTTCCAGTGCCCATGGCTGGGGTGATCTTGTGGAACCTGAAAACATAGCAGGTCTGTGTGATGGAAGCTGAAGCTATACAGGAAACACAGCCACTACTACAGATGCTACTCAAAGCACAGAGAAGAAATAATTATACCTGCTTTCTCCCTCCTACTGCCTTCTCATATCCTACCAGTACCTTCCATTGGTTCAACACAGCTTGAAACCAGCTGCACAAGAGCCTGGGAAAGGCAGCCCACAAGGAAAGGAGAGAAGAGTGCAGCAGGCAGGACTCCCAGAGGTGAGGCAAAGCCTGGTCCACTGGGAGAACTGAAGGCACTGTGGGCCAAGCAAAGACCTCAGTGATGGAGCTGGGGCTGTACACAGGGAGCCGACTGTGAAGGCCCTTGGGTGGGGCCCTGAGGAGTCCAGACTTCGTCCGAAAGACTCAGATAAGCTATTGGCAAGTTTTAGGAGGAGAACGTCAAGGTCAGATTTGTATTTTAGGAAGATCATTAGGCTACACCAGCGATCTTTAGTGTGTGGGCTCTGGAACAGCAGCATCAGCATCACTTGGAAGTTTGCTGGAAATGCAAATTCTTGGTCCCACCTGGGACCTAATAAGTCAGAAACTCTGGGGGTGCAGCCCAGCAATCTGTATTAACAAATCCTCCAGGTGACTCCGAATCATGCTAGAGTTTGAAAACCTTTGGGCTAGCCTGGAGGTAGGAGGACTAGCTAGGGTCTCTACGAAAGATGATGAAGGCTCTGGTAGAGACACGAGACGTGGAGGGGGTTCCCGCTTGGAGAGTAATTAAAGAAGTAGGCTGGCAGGGCTGGTGACAGGGCAGGTGTGGCAACAGGAAAGGAAGTATCTGTTTGAAACAAGCGGGGGAAGCAAGTGTCCATGCAATGGAGTTGATAGACTGCCAGACAGAAAACCTCTCTGACCCAAATACATTTAATCACTGAATAGCCCCTGACTGCTCACAATTCTACTCGAAGCACAGTACCCAGCAACTGCAAAGAAGCTATGGCCTCCAGGAGCTGACAGCTGACATGAATTTCTCCAGCAGGTCATCGACCAGAACTCCCACCGCTAGATTAAAGCATTTGCCTCTGTTAAAATGCAGATGCTTCCTACAGGGAAAACCACAGGCTCTGCACCCTTCACGGGCAGTAAAGTCTAAAGAAGCAGGCTGCGCACAGTGGCTCATGCCTGTAATCCCAATGCTTCGGGAGGCCAAGGCAGGAGGATTGCTTGAAGCCAAGACTTTGAGACCAGCATGGGCAACACAGCAAGATCCTGTCTCAAAAAAAAAAAAAAAAGCTAAGCCACGTACCCCATGAACTTGGAGTTTCCCTCAGGGCAGTGGCCACGCCCCTCCTTTCTTCATCCAAGGCATCAAGCACAGGGTTTAGAGCAGTAATGTCCAATGTGAGCCATGTGTGCAACTTTAAACTATCTAGTAACCACATTAGAAAAAGGTAAAAAGAAATAGGCAACATTAATTTCAGTGATGTATTTTATCTATGCCATTATGTCAACCTGTAGTCAATATTTTACAAATTATCAATGAGATATCTTACATTCTTCCCAACTTCCCAGACTAAGTCTTCAAAGTCAGGTGTATAATTTATGCTCAGAGCCCACCTTAATTCCAACTTGCTCCATGTCAAGGGTTCACAAGCCATCTGGGGCTGGTGGCTCCCATATTGGGAAATGCTGGTTTAGAAGACAGCAATTGCTTATTTGGGCTTTCCTAAATAAATAAATCATTCATTCCCATGGAACAGACAACCAAAGACTTGTTACAGGTATTGATACCATCGTAATCTAGTTCTGTGGGAGAGGAAATGGGGGCCAAGTGGACACGTGAAAGACAGAAAGGCAAAAAGTTGGATGGACAGAGGGGCATGCAAACAATTTTCCTGGAAATCTGAGGTGGCAGGGAATGAACACAAGAGCACTCCAGGGAGACAGATGCATGCGAGTATGAAGTAACAGGCCAATAAAAATATGGACACATGCCAAGTGCAGTGGCTCACACCTATAATCCCAGCACTTTTGGAGGCCAAGGCAGGAGGATTGCTTGAGGTCAGGAGCTCAAGACCAGCCCAGGCAACATAGCGAGACCCTGTCTCTAAAATAAAACTAAAAACAACTAAAAAGTCAGGAAACAAAAGATGCTGGAGAGGATGTAGAGACATAGGAACGCTTTTACACTGTTGATGGGGGTGTAAATTAGTTCAACCATTGTGGAAGACAATGTGGCGATTCCTCAAGGATCTAGATCCAGAAATACCATTTGACCTGGCAATCCCATTACTGGGTATATACCCAAAAGATTATAAATCATTCTACTATAAAGACACATGCACACGTATGTTTATTGCTGCACTATTCACAATAGCAAAGATTTGGAACCAACCCAAATACCTCTCAATGATGATATACTGGATAAAGAAAATATGGCATATGTACACCATGGAATACTATGCAGCCATAAAAAAGGATGAGTTCATGTCCTTTGGAGGGACATAGATAAAGCTGGAAACCATCATACTCAGCAAACACAGGAACAGAAAACCAAACACCACATGTTCTCACACATAAGTGGGAGTTGAACAATGAGAATACATGGACACAGGGAGGGGAACATCACACACTGGGGCCAGTTTGGGGAGATGGGGGACTAGGGGAGGGAGAGCATTAGGACAAATACCTAATGTAGATGACGGGTTGATGGGTACAGCAAACCACCATGGCACATGTATACCTATGTAACAAACCTGCACGTTCTGCACATATATCCTAGAACTTAAAGTATAATTAAAAAAAAAAAAAAATTAGCCAAGTGTGGTGGTGCCAGCCTGTAATCCTAGCTGCTCAGGAGGCTGAAGTGGGAGGATTTCTTGATCCCAGGGGTTCGAGGCTGCAGTGAGCTCTGATCTTGCAACTGTGCTCCAGCCTTGGCAACAAGGTGAGACCCTGTCTCTTTAAAATAAAGAAATAAATATGTACACCTTTGTCCACTGTCCTTTGCAAGAAGGAAAGCGTGTCCTCTCAGCAGAGCTGCTGCATCACTGCGTGTCTCCCGATGCTACAAAACGTCTGTGTCCACGTTATTTTTTTTTAATTTTGAGTCTCTCTTTTATATTTGATTCGGGGTTTTTTCTTTGTCTTTTGCACCTACATTCTTTATGTTTATTTAAGCAAGCAGTGAATGATAGGAAGTATTTTTAACACTTCTGTGGAGCTGCCAGCCCAGCTCTTCCACTGACACTGTGACCTTGGGCAATTTGTTTACTTTCTCTGTTCCTATGCTTCCCTGTCTATAAAATGGAATTAATGGTAATACCTTCCTTAGAGAAGTGTCATGAGGATTAAACAAAATGATAAAAACAAAGCACTTCACATAGGACTGAACCACATAAAAAATATTTTTAAATATAAGCTATTACAATTATTTTTATAGAAACAGAATTATCTGATCCTTCAATATGTCTCAAAATGAAGCAAAATAATCAGGAGTGTTGTAATCGTTGATGGAATAATTTTATTTTTGCCTTTTGTTTTTAATAAATAGATCTCATTTGAGAGCAGAGATGGAAGGCAGAGGTTGCAACTCACCACTTTCCACGCTCGGATGGGCCTGAGCAAGGTGAGAAAGAACATGAGAGGACACAGTACACGGGCTCCCCATGGAAAGAGTGAGGAAACCAATACCAAGAGGGCGAAACCCCAGGCCGGGTCAGAGAGGGCTGCTTTGCTGGGAACTCAGGGAGGAAACAAGGCCTCTCAGTGTGTGTGGGAACTGGACCCCTGCACATTACGTATGGGCAGTGGCTTCCCTGCCTCCTCTCTGCCTCATCTTGGCCAGTGTCTCCTGTCTCCATTCCTCGGGGTAGACCCACACCTGTGGCTTTATTTGTATTGCAGGGTACGCCTATATCTCATCACAAAGTCCTCAGGGCTCTACTCAATTAAAAAGAATTTCCCAGCCCCTTGTAAGGCTGGGAACAACTCACTTCCCATCCTGCCTGGAGACATGTCCCAGCCACCACCACAAGTGTGACTATGTTTCAATGCAGCTAGGAGGTAGCTCTGATGAACACAGTTCATCTCAACCCTGCTTGGTGACTCTGCCCCTTAGCCCTTATACACATCCATGGAGTTTCCATGGAGACCTCCACAAAGTGCCACACTTCCTCCGTTACACCAGATCACCCTGACACTAGGAAACTACAGGGGATGATACTGAAGTTATGGAGAGTAGCATCACAGAGCTAGAATTGACTCCCCATTGTAGACCATGTATAAACTATGATGAATGCCTGCCCCACCCCTTCCCTGGGACAGGAGATTGGAATCTGGTTTCCAGAATAAAGAACTTTCCATAGGGAAAGGAGCCAAAGCCCATAACCAAGTCATAGCACTAAGAAAACAGAGTCCTCCCCACAAGTCCTCCCTCGGAAGGGACAGAGCTGGGCATTTTAGCTAGTCCATATATTGTTCCCCATAGAGGTGCAACTAGCCAATAGAAATCGAAACCAAGATTGTAAAGAACTGAACATTGTCTTATTTTATAATTTTTATTTCACTTGACCTCAGTGACTCTCTGGGTCTTAACAAAACAAATCTGGTGACGGAAGCAAACTATACCCCCAGAGAACTGGAGTTTTCTGCAAATTTACCTCTATTCCCTCCTACCTGTTCAGCAAGGGCTTAGAAGTATAAGCATGCAAAAGAAATTAAACATGACAGAATAGGTAGGTCTAACAAGGAAGCACTGGAGTAAGATATAAAATATTTAGTGAGGATTTTCATCACTTTCTGCCACTAAACCTCTGGGTCATGCAACCATCATCATTAATTTGTCTCTCTTCATTAAGCCAATCTATGTGTTAGCAGAATAGAGAGCCTCCTCCCAACCCTTAGTGCTACCATATTTTCCAGAGCAAACTTCTGAAGCACAATGCAATGTCCAACTTTCTTCAAGGATCAAGTATTGATTTCATGCCTGGTACTGAGCCAGGAGCTGGGAATCACATGTGGTTACTGCTCTCAAGGAACTCAGAGTTGAGCAATAAAGGCCTGATACTGATACATAAGAATCACACTGATACATAAGAATAAAGCCATACATGGAGATATATACAGGGCCAATAAGAATATAAGCACGTGGCTAGGGGCAGTGGGACTGAGGAAGCCACTGCTAGGGTATGGTCAGCAAAGAATAGTTCCAGATATAAGGTGAAGTTTATGTTGTCTCTAAAATTATGCTGCTCAAAAACTCAGTAGCAAGAAAACCACCCAATTTTAAAATGGACAAAGAACCTGAGTAGACATTTCTCAAAGGAAGACTTCTACATGGCCAACAGCTATATGAAAAAATGTTAAACTTCACTAATTATCGTGGAAATGCACATCAAAACCACAACGGGATGTCACCTGTTAGAATGGCTATTATCAAAAAGACAAAAGATAACAAGTGTTGGCAAGAATGCAGAGAAAAGGGAACCCTTGTACACTGTTGGTAGAAATGTAGATTAGTGTAGCCATTATGGAAAGTAGTATAGAGATTCCTCAAAAAATAAAAATAGAACTACCATGCAATCCAGCAATCCCAATTCTGGGTATATACCCAAAGGAAATGAAATCAGCATGTTGAAGAGATATCTGCACTCCCATGTTTACTGCAGCTCTTTTGACAATAGCCTAAATATGGAGTTAACCTGTGTCCATTGTTGGATGAACAAAGAAAAATGTGGTATATATACACAATGGACTACTATTCTGCCTTAAGAAAGAAGGAAATCCTGTCATTTACAACAATATAGATGAACCTGGAGGACATTATGTTAAGTGAAATAAGGTAAGCACAGAAAGCCAAATATTGCATCAACCCACTAATATGTGAAATCTAAAAATGTCAAACTCTTGGAATCAGAGAGCAGAAGGATGCTTACTGGGGCCTAGGAAGTAGGAGCAATGGAGGAGATGCCAAAGGATGCAAAATTTCAGTTAGAATAAATTCAAGAGATCTACTATACAACATGGTAACTATAGTTAATAACAATGTACTGTATAGTTGAGAAAGAAAAAAGAAAGAAAGAGAGAGAGAAAGAAAGAAAAAGAAAGAAAGAAAGAAAGAAAGAAAGAAAGAAAGAAAGAAAGAAAGAAAGAAAGAAAGAAAAAAGAAAAGAAGAGAAGAGAAAAAAGAATTGTGCCGAAGTTCACAGGTGGGCAAAAGCAGCATCTAAACCCCACATGCTACAGCCTTGGAAGGTACACAGCAGTGTGGCTCAGGAAAGGCACAGGATGGGTAGAAAAGGGCCAGATGATGAAAGACCTGAGCCATGAAAGGTTTGAAGCTGGGAAGTAACAGGATATGGTTTGCCTTTTGGAAAGAAATCTCCAGCAGCATTGTGGAAGACCCATTATGGGAAAACAGGCTGAAATGCAGAGACCCACTGGAATGCCATTGTAATCAACCAAGGGAGATAGTAAAGATATGAACTAAGGTCTGGAAGTAGAGAGGAAGATAATTGGAGGGTTATTTAGGAAGCAGAGCCAAAGCACTTAGTAATTCACTGAATGCAAGATGAAAAGGGGAGGCGGCCTGGTGGGCTATCATAGGAGATGTTGCCTTGGTTTGCGTTACCCCAGCAACAGATCCTGAAACAAGAATTGGGAGGTGACAACAGGAAGCACAAGGGAGCACTGGAACAGGTCAGAGAAGGAATAAGGAAAGGGAATGTTGGTGAGTAGCACATCCCTGTGGGCATGAGGGCTCAATCCCACTGGGACCCTCTCAGATACTATGTAGAATACAGAACTGACCCAGGGATGAGGAAGCCTGGTACACATCCACCAACTCTCATCCCTCAATAATTGAGGGTCAATCCTGAAAGTGCTAATCCCCCAGCACTTGTGACCTGCCCCAAGCCAGGCTGAGCAAGCCCTCAGACCAATGAAAGCCCTCAGACAGAGGGACACAAGTGCCTGAGGTGGGAAGTTGTTGGTGTGACTGAAAGCATCCACCAACATTACAGGTGACCTCCAAAATAGATGGAGGGGTAAGGGCAGGGCTCAGCATATTCTGTTAGGTATTTAGGAAGTCACAGACAGATTGTCTAGCAAGATAATAATAGATAACTTCTTTCCAGGCACAATGGCTCACGTTTGTAATCCCAGCACCTTAGGAGACCAAGGCAGGTGGACTGCTTGAGCCCAGGAGTTCAAGACCTTCCTGGGCAACATGATGAGACCCTGTCTCTACAAAAAATACAAAAATTAGCCACATGTGGTGGCGCATGCCTGTAGTACCAGCTACTCAGGAGGCTGGGAGGATCACATGAGCCTGGGGAGGTCAAGGCTGCAGTGAGCCATGATCACACCACTGCACTGCAGCCTAGATGACAGAGTGAGACCCTGTCTCAAAAAAATAAATAAATAATCAACAACTTCTGAGGTATCACATTAATTTCACCCATTAACACATTTTTAAGTGAGCTATAATATACACTAATTATATACATTAAGGAAAGCCCAGAGCTTACTAGGTGAGTTTCACCAGTCATCTTGTACCTATTAAAGTGTTGTTTGATGGCCACAGAGCCACGAAGAAACAGAGCCAGAATGATCAACTGATAATAGAAGCATCAAGACCACAACTATAATGCTATACATAACTACTCATTATTAGGAGAGTGGACAAAAAATTTGGTACAAGATCTGAGAATGCTGGGAACACAAGAAGCTTCCAAATTAGGAAGTGATTCTGGGTAAATGTGGATGTCTCATGCCTGGAGAGAGGGAAGCCAAGTATAGTTTGATACTCATCTTTTGAGTCTTGGAACTGTTGGATTGGGTCTCTGGATCAACCACACCCTGGAATTTTCTGAGGACATTTTGATTTCTCCTTTTTTGCATTCCTAGGGATCCCAATCTCTTCCCACGTTCAAGAAGGTGGCTGCTAAGAGACCTCAAGGGACTGTCTCGAAAGAAATACACATGAATGTGAACAGGATTTGTAGCCCCAGAGAAACCTCCCCACACTTTTAAACTTATCTTGGGATAGATCAGACGTTTCCTACCCGCAGATTGGAATCAGCCTGAACCTAAACTATTTAATTTCCATATTTAAAGCAGTAGTTGCCATTGGTATATAATACAAACCATCCCGCGCAGCTGTGATTCAGGCATATACTGATTACTGCTAAACTACCCAGAATTCGAGCTCAATTTCACAAGACAGAAATATGACTTTTTTCTTCTTTTGGTCATAGAAGATCATCCAAGGAAGTAGCATGACAAAATGTTTCCTGATGCTGTTACAGGCGTATGGCTGAAACTCAACCTCACACACATCTGTACAGAAATTTACAAAGCAACCCACAAATATCTGAGCTTTCTGGCAAGATTAACACCCGAGCAGCAGCAAGCTTTCTGCCACTAATTATTTAAGACATCTCCTGCTTTGCTTTTATAACATCCTGAGCTGTTTATCAAATAGGTCATAACATGAGAAAGTATTCATGCCATCTTTAATCAGGAAAAAAATCTGCCTGGATGAGGAGAGAAGGAAAAACACTGTTGCAATAGAGCAACAATCAAATTATGTCTATAATGGGCTTTAAATCTTTGGAAGAAAAGATCTACAGTTTAGCAGCACAAAGCAGTATTATTCCTGTTGTTATTAAAAAGTGCCCTCTAATCCTTCACACATATGTAATACATCTCATCCAAGGATCTAAGTCCATTATAAATAAACAAGAAGCTACACTTTATAAAATCTGGCCAATGCCACAAAAGAGATACAACTCACTGGTTATAAGTAAGCCAACACTTTTAGAAATCACTAGCTAATGATATAAAGTCTGTTGGTCTCACCAAAGTTTGGGGAAATAACTGGTTCTTGGTATACAAAAGGTGTTCAATAAATGCTCATAAATACAAAGACTGATAGAGGATCCCACATAGGAACGTTCTAGAGATTAGTTAATTTATATGAGTTTTTTTTTTTTTTTTTTTTTGAGAAGGAGTCTCGCTCTGTCGCCCAGGCTGGAGTGCAGTGGCGCAATCTTGGCTCACTGCGAGCTCCGCCTCCCGGGTTCACGCCATTCTCCTGCCTCAGCCTCTCCGAGTAGCTGGGACTACAGGCGCCCACCACCACGCCAGCTGATTTTTTTGTATTTTTAGTAGAGACGGGGTTTCACCTTGGTCTCGATCTCCTGACCTCGTGATCCACCCACCTCGGCCTCCCAAAGTGCTGGGATTACAAGCGTGAGCCACCGCACCCGGCCTATATGAGTTTTTTAAATAAATGTTTGTTATATATAAATGTTACCATTAAGTATATAATCCCTTATGAATTCACTGTTATCCAGCAGGTATGGAAATCTCAGTATCCAAGCAGAGAAATATTAATTACCGCCCTGCTGCCTGTAGCTTCATTATCATCTTTCCACACCTCTGTAGAATTTAACTCCTTATAATTAGATGTCTAAGTCCCAGTGAAGAAGGAGCAAAGCTCTCAAAAACTGAGACAAGAATACCTAGAAAGCCATCATGTTTAAGTAGCATAAACACTGCAATTAGCTGTTAAATGTAACCCCTTTGTTCATTCAACAGATGTTCACTGACAATCATGTATTTATTCAAGCAAGAAACATTTGAATAATAATATATGCTAGACCTTATGTTTCATACTGGCTTAAAGAAGTGTACAAGACATCAAAGAATACACCAAAGAATAATAAAAAGTACATTTAAACTAATTAATGCAATCCAGGGTGACTATCAACAGGACTTGTAGCCCTAGAGCAGGGTTTCTCAACCTTGACACTACTAACATTTTGGGTCAGATAATTATTTGTCGTGAGTAGATGTGCATTGTAGGGTGTTTACCTGCATCCCTGGTGTCTACCTACCAGATAACAGTAGCACTCAACTGCCCCAACCCATTGTGACAACCAAAAATATCTCCAAATGATTACCAAATGCCCCTTGGAGGGCAAAACTGCCCCCCAGTTGAGAATCTCAGAGATCTCAGATGCCCTAGAGATCTCAGAAAATAATTAACTTTCCTTCCCTTACATATTAACTGAACAGCGCTCATTAAAACATTTAATTGTATCTTTAGCCAACACATCTCCGCGTATTTTCACATCTGTGTATTCAAGTCAAAGAGTCTCCAAGGGCCACTTGTACAATGAGCCATCCTATTTCAACCAGGCAACTTTTTCATTTTTTTTTAATAAACCTAGGCTCCACAAATAAAATTTGTATCAAAAAAAAAGATCATTCAGTGATCACCTAAATGACTGCATGTAAGATGACAGTGAATCTCCATGATGTCATATGTCAAAGAATGACACAGAGATGTACAGTTAATTATCTGCATGCCAAAAAATTTACTTGTCTATAAAGGAGATTGTCATTAGACTGCCGTCAATGAACAAAGGTAAAAACAGGATTTATTTTAAGGAAAAAAAAAAAAGAAGGAAGAAAAGAAACAGTGAGAACAATGAGCCTTATTTTCATTTTTGGAGGTAAATTAATTACCTGGCAGCTAGCACAGAGGTCTGTCTGGGCAGTCTGCCCTTGAACTGCCTGCCTAAGGTATCAAACAAAGCAATTTCAGTTGATGATGGATTCTCCAAGAAACGTTGATGGTTTAGTTGTAGAGATTGCATGAGAGGCTGCCCCTGAGACATATGTGCTGGATCCTTTATCAGCATCTCCAAGGTAGTTAAGCTGGGTCTCTGCCATTTCTCTATTCAGAGTAACTCTCATTGGAAGGCTAATTTGTGATATAACAACGTGATTTTTCACTCTGTAAATGGATGGAAAGGAATTGCTATATAAAGCAAGCTTCAAATGTTCAAGAGCTAGAAATCTCAGGCCTGGAGATTTCTTTTCAGATGTCAGTTTCTCTGTGCTGCTGCTGCTTCTTTTTGAGACAGGGTCTCTCTCTGTCGTCCAGGCTAGAGTACAGTGGCACTATCTCAGCTCATTGCAGCCTCAAATTCCTGGGCTTAAGCAATCCTCCTGCCTCAGCCACTTGAATAGCTGGGACTACAGGCATACACCACCACATCCAGCTAATTTTTATTTTTATTTTTGTAGAGACAAGGTCTCGCTATGTTGCCCAGGCTGGTCTTGAACTTCTGAGCTCACACAATCATCCCACCTAAGCCTTCCAAAGTGCTAGGATTACAGGTGTGAGCCACTTGCTGGTGGCCTGATTTCTCTGCTCTTCTAAGTGACAGCTGAGCATGTACCAAGCTTTCCACACCTGTTCACCAAATTGTAGAATCAGCAAATCTCCATTTTCCCTGCTCTTCCTTCCAATCTTGCATTGTGAAGATGCTAGCCATTGAAAAGTGACATTGAAAAATGATAGGAAAGAGATCCTGGAAATGACATTCAACCTTGTTGATGTTTCAGGAAAGGCTACTCCTCCTTTCTTGCTTCATGCTGAATTACTTTCATAAAGAAACACCCATCATTTGACGTCCATATTATCACTGAATACAGTTCCTGCACAAGTGGTCAGTCAATAAGTGGCAGACATTGTTTAAAGGTTTATTATTGTTTAAAGGTTTAAAGGTTTATTCCAGACACTGGAAATCATTCAAAGATGTGACTTTTGCATTTTGAGATCCTCCCAAGGAGAAACCAACAAATGCCCAACACAACAATGAGACATGAGCAAAATACTAAGGG
This sequence comes from Symphalangus syndactylus, assembly GCF_028878055.3. Lineage (NCBI taxonomy): Eukaryota > Metazoa > Chordata > Mammalia > Primates > Hylobatidae > Symphalangus > Symphalangus syndactylus. The sequence goes on from NC_072446.2 coordinate 69,726,511, forward strand.
AGCCAAAAGGAGAGACTAACTAACTGCATGGGCCGTGAAGGAAATGGCATTTAAACTGAGTTTTGAGAAGGAATGAGAGATAGCTTAGGGAAAGAGGAGAAAGTACTCTGGTCAAAGGAAATAGGCTTATACAAAAGTTGTACCCTTTCACTCTTACACTATATTATTTAGTCATTTTTGCAACATTTTCACAGATAGCATGTGTCAAATACAGCAATAGGTGCTGGAGATGCAATGGTGAACAGAGGAGACAAGGTTAGGGCCTTCATGGACCTCATATTTTAATAAGGGGCAGTGTGTCAGCCGATTTCCAGAGATGGCCACTGTCAATCCCTTCCCTTTCTGTATACACATGTCATTCCTTCTGTTTCCTCCCCTGAAATCTGGACAAAGTGACATTCCAGGATGTACAAACTCAGGTATCAAAAAGGGCTGGAAGTTCTCACTTCCTTTTTTATGAAGCTTTGAGCTGCCACAAGAGGTGAGCAGGCTCCCATTCTGGAATGACAGGCCCTATAGAAGAATACTAAGGTATCATATATCCAACTCCACACCCCCTTCTGACTGCAACTGCATAAGACAATCTATCCTACTGCTGCATAACAAACTATCCCAGAACATAGTGACTCAAAACAATCACATTATTTTGCTTATGAATCTTCAATTTGGGCAGAGCCTGGCGTCTCCATGTGATGCTGCTCATGGCATCAGCTGGAGTAAACTTGACTGAGGAATGAAGGATTCACTTCCAAGCTGGCTCACTTATTTGGGTATCGAGTTGGTGTTGGCTATCAGCTGGAATCTCAGCCAGGTCTGAGAGTTTGGCCTGGGTTTCTTCGAGACATGGTATCTGGGTTCCAAATGCAAGTGTCCCAAAAGAGAGCCAGGGGAAGCAGCAGCATCTTTTATAAACTACTCTCAAATTCACATAGCATCTCTTCTGCCATACTCTATCAGTTGAGCCATTCACAATGGCCCACTCAGCTCAAGAGAAGCATTCAACCATTTGATCCAGGCATGGAAAGACTCTTGATGAGCATGTAGAATGGAGAACATTGTTGTAGACGTTTTCATACATGAAGTCTAAGCAACGCTGGTAGAAGAACTGACCTCCTACTCCTCAGCCAACCCATGGAACCATGAGATATAAAATAAATGTTTTAAGCCACGCAGTTTGGTGTTGTTTGTAAAAAGAGCAAAAAGACCATTGGATAGCTAAGACACACATGTACAAATTATGCACATATACATGTATGGGCAACAACAATCAAGTTCTAAAAAATACATTTGAATAGAAATTTAACAGAGTGATGAGAAAGAAAGGGATTGAGATCTATTCTAGATTGGACAAAGAAGGTCTTTCTTATAATTTTCTATGGTTTGAAATTTTTACAAGGAGAATGGATTAATAGGCAGTTTCAAAAACAAGAATTATTTTAATGTAGACAGATGGAATTAGATTAATGTAAAAGCCCAGGAGTTCAAGCCCAGACTGGGCAACACAGCGAGACCCCACCTCTACTAAAAATTAAAAAATTAACCAGGCATGGTGGTATATGACTGTGGTCCCAGCTACTCAGGAGGCTGAGATGGGAGGATTGCTTGAGCCCAGGAGGCAAGGCTGCAGTAAGCCGTGATGGCACCACTGCACTCCAGACTGGTTGACAGAGCAAGATGAATGAATGAACGAAAGAAAGAGAGAGACAGAGAGGAAGGAAGGAAGGGAGAGAGAGAAAGAAAGAAAAGAAGAAAGAAAGAAAGAAAGAGAGAGAGAGAAAGAAAGAAAGAGAGAAAGGAAGGAAGGAAGGAAGGAAGGAAGGAAGGAAGGAAGGAAGGAAGGAAGAAAGAGAGGAAGGAAGGAAGGAAGGAAGGAAGGAAGGAAATAGACTAACATAGAAAACAGAACAGAGAAAAATCTCACCCTACAATAGACCTTGCATAGGAGTTTATATAGGTAAAATATATTTGGGGGCTGTTTGGGGAAGAAGTTATCTCCAAGCTCTGAGTTAACAAGGCAGAAAACACAAACCGGGAAGGCAGCAAGCCTGCAGGAGCTTAAAAAACAGCCACCCCCATGTGGTCGGACAGGCTCCCAAGGGGGTTGCCATAAAGGTTATTATGCAAGGCAAAAATTGACTGGCGTCATCATTGACCTTAAAAATGTCTTCAATCACCATAAGACTATAAAGATGCTGCCTCTTGAGACAGCTTTCTCTCCAGTATTGGAACAGATCTTAATTTTTCACTTCAGCACTAAATAAAGTTCTTGATTTGCATTGAGAGTGCACAACATACAGAAAATAACATATCTTTAAACGTTATAATCACATTCAGCCTGATGAGATGCTCAACTCTGAGTGACACATTGCAAATTCATAATACTCATTCCTGCTCTTTGCCAATAAGTAGACCGGAGGTTCATTGGTGTGCTGCTTTTAGTTTTGTGCCCTCTCTTCTCTCCTTTCCTCTTATCCCTTTCTCTCACTCTTTCTTTTTTTTTGTTAAAAATACTGCCTTGTTCTGATTACAGGTTATAAATATTGATTAATGTTTGATGTTATATTTATATAAATGTTTGAAATTACTTTAACAATAGAAGAATAAAAATAAAATTTTTCTTCAGTATCTATTGCTGTAACTTAAAACAACAAGAATCATTTTCTCATTGCTCAGGATTTGGGGAATAACTGGGCACAACTAGGCATAAAGCCTCCACTTACACATTCAGCAACTGATGCTGACTTTCCACTGGTACCTCAGCAGAAGCTGTTACCTGGAACACCTAGACACGGCCTTTCCATGAAGCTTGGGCTTCCTGAAAGCATGGTGGCTGGGTTCCAGTGGAAAGTATCTTAACAGAGAGAGAAAGAGAAAGAGAGAGGGAGAGAGAGCGAGAGCAAGCACGCACCAGGCAGAAGAATATGCAATGCCTTTAGTGAACCCACTTTGGAAGCTATTCATATCACTTCTACCACATTCTCTGTTAGAAGTGAGTCATTAAGGTTGGCCCATGTTCAAGAGGAAAGGATTTAGACTCCATCTCTCACTGGGAAATGTGAAAGAACTTACAGACAAGTTTTAAAATTATTTCAGATATATTATTTCCAAAAAATAACTAGCAGTTTAAAGAGAGAGCACACACACAAAAAGTATAGTCAGGTCAAAAGTCAGAAAAAAATAAAACATTTCAAAGGTAGTAAACAAAAATAAGGTGGCAGTTTTAAAATTTCAAAAAACACAGTTAATATGAATGGTTTGTTTCTGGTGTTAAAAACACAGAGACTTACAAATTGTATTAAAATTAACAAAGCTAAAGAATACCTACTATCTGATATTTTTAGAGACACACCTAAGGTGTGAAAGGAAATATGAAAAAGGATATGTAAAGCAAATTAAATGTCACATGAAAAAGAATCAATGGAAAAAACATTAGTGTAGAATACTATAAGCTAATTAAGTGCAATGTATGCTAATAAAATTATCCAGAAGATATAACAGTCATAAATTTTTATGTAAGGGTGTAGTTTTGAAATATACAAAACAAAAATGTTGGAAAGTCAAAGAACAATTGGCAAACCACAGACAAAGTGGGAGTCTTTCACTTCTCCATATTCAGAAATAGATCAAGCACACAATAAATAAATAACTGAATTTGCAAGCCTGAATTAATAGATACAAATACACATACTCTTCAAAAACCTTTGAAACACCAGGTGTGATGGTTCATGCCTGTAATCCCAGCACTTTGAGAGGCCAAGGTGGGTGGATCCCTTGAGGCCAGGAGTTCAGGATCAGCCTGGCCAACATGACAAAACCCTGTCCCTACAAAAATAAAATAAAATGAAATTAGCCAGTCGTGGTGGCACACACCTGTAATCCCAGCTACTCCAGTGGCTGAGGCATGAGAATCACTTGAACCTGGGAAGCCGAGGTTGTAGTCAGCGGAGATTGCACCACTGCACTCCAGCCTAGGCGACAGAGCAAGACTGCCTCAAAATAATAATAATAAAATAAATAAAAAACCTACGCAACATTGCAAAATTGGTCTGGATGGCCCCAAGGAAATGTTCAGTTAAACCCAAAAACTAAAGATCACCTGTGCCATGTTATCTAAATGCAACTAAAAAAAACCTGGAAATCAACAATAAAAAAATCCAATTTGGAATTTTAAAAGATGTATCTGTATTCATCTTAAGCTATCTTAATTATTTTTAATTTTATCTTTAATTAAAATTGAAAGTACATATTATTTTAAATAAGTAGAAACACATAGAAATTCTTATAGAATACTGTAAATCAATATTTGGAAAAATATTTATAGCCTCAAACTCGATTGTGCATTAGAATCACCTGGAGATCTTATTTTAGAATACAGGTATCCGAGACACACCCCGAGTTTCTGATTCAGAAATGCTGAGTTAGGGCCTAAGAATTTGCATTTTGACCAAGTTTCCAGGTGACGTTGAGGCTGCTGGTCCTAGGGCCACAGTTTGAGAACCACCATAGGGACTGCACTTTGAGAACCACGGTTTTATATTTCTACTTAAATGTCCTCTATAGAGAAGGCCTTCTGTGACCACCTAACCCAGCACCTGGTGCATTTCATTCATTTTATGTTTTAACATCTTATTACAAGTTGTTTAATTATTTACCATCATTTTTCCTCCAAGAGCATAAGAGATTATCATAATGATATGATGCTGATGCTGATGAACCAGCAGTTTTTTAAATAAAGAGTAGATGCCCAATATAACACGGTAAGTTGGTAAGAAACAAATGCCATGGATGACAATAAGTGAGTAGGTATTCCCAAGTCTATAGCCAGAATTTCCTGTGTTGATCCAGCGGTTCTCACATCTGGCTGCATATTGGCACCACCTGGGAAGTTTTGATAACAACTGATGCCTGGGTTCCCACCCCAAAGATTATAATTTAATTGGTCTTGGGTGTGGCTGTGGCATTGGGAGTTCTAAAAATCGCCAGGTGGTTCCTATGTGCAGCCAAGATGGAGAACTACTGACCTATAACAGGAAAATTGAGGTATAGATGACTATACATTTCCCCTACTCTTAAAGGAATGCAACAAAAGTTTGGATACCAATTTCTGACTTCTCACAGATTCAATGGGAGTTTTGTCTGCTGAGGAAAAGCAGATACAGCTCCTTCAACCCCTTCCAACCAGTTTCCACTGAACAGGCACTGCTTTATGGTACACTGCCTTCCCGTCCCCAACATATTTCATAGCAATTGTAACAACGGTATGGATTACAAGTGAGATGCTTTGAATGTTATTTCCATTTCCCCATATCTTGACATTTGAGATGTAACCGCAGACTTTGAATCCCCTTGGACTGGTTGAGGGGGAGATTCTGATTAATGTCCTTTCAACTCCCATATGAAACACATGGCTTGTATTAGAGACAAGATGAATGAATTGATACATTGGGAACAGGCTTCACATTAGATGAACACGACTTACTAAAGCCAGAAATGTCTCAATGATTAAATCTATCCATGTATGTGAATCAACATGTCTCCTTTGGAGAGAAGCTCTTTTAAATGGGCTGTGTTCACCACCAAAGCAGGTCCAGCAGCAGGGCAAAAATCTTCCTCATCACTGAACAGAAATCATCAGTGACATAACTGGGAAATTAGAAATTTAATAGGTTGACAGTATAAAAATAAATTTACCTCGTTCTCTGCTCTGATCAGTTATATTTATTCTCTTTCAAATATTTAGTTCAAAAATACAAAATTCGTTGCCAAAATTTGTATTTTTATCTGTGTTAAGGTTGCCAGGTGAAATACAGAACACCCAGTTATATTTGAATTTCAGGTAAGCCACAAATATATTTTTAGTATAAGTATGTCTCATGTAATATTTGGTACATACTTATACTAAAAAAAAGTATTCCTTGCTTATCTGCGATTTAAATTCAACTGAGTGTCCTGTATTTTTTATTTGCTAAGTCTGGCAATGCTAACTACTGTGGACTTCCACATGTTACAGTCACATTCTTCAGTTTTAGAGAACTTTTTTTGGTGGGTGTTTGGTCAGAAGATATGGTCTTATCACTAAATCAATGTATTAAATTTCCCTGCTGGTAAAAAAGAATCTTTCTATAGACAGACAGTACCAACAAGTTAACCTCAATCTGACATGAATGAAAACCGTTTCTAAGTGGTTATCGTTTCTAAAACAGAAATCCATCTACAATAAATGTAATTATTTCACTAAAATTGTTTGCATGTGTTTCTTTTCTGCACCAGGCCTTATTTCTGTACCATCTGAGTTGCCTTCATCTGTTACTTTGCAGACCTTTCTTTGCCTGTATCTTTGATTTAAATTTATCATGACACATTTTTCAACAATAGCAGGAAACCTCACTTATGACTTTAATTATAAAATGGTGTTATAAAATTATATCCACATTTTACTTTTGGCAGGCAGCAGTCCTCATTTAATGAGAATATCTCAAGTTGGCCTCTGCAGTTCTCTTTGGTTGATTTCAGTGCTTACTGTATGTAATTGATATAAAAACACAAGGTTTAGGAAGCAGTTATTGGAACTTGTTAAAAGAAGTAGCCACATTCATAAATACTTTCATTCTGCTGTGTAACTTGCCAAGAGAATTAATAACACACTTTAGGGAATATGGAAGAAATTCTGACTTTTTAAAGAAAAACCGATATATTCTGCTCACATGTTAATTGTTTGACTAGAATGTCTATATTTCTCAAATTCTGTGTCTAATAAAGAAAGTGAACTGGACAAACATGCATGCATCTCTATAAATACCTGTTAGCACTTAAATAATACTATAGTCCTTTACTTGTGAGAAAAAGTAGAAATATGACAGTTCTCTAATAGGTATATTAGAAAAGACCACAATAAAAATCAGAAAAAAAGCCATCATTGAAAACCTCACATTTAATGCCGTCTGAGATAATCTTAATTCTAAAGTAGAAACTTTAAAAAATAAAAACTAGTGATACTTTTCTATTAATGTAGGCAAATTATCTCATTCCTCTGGCTTGACAGCAAATGTAGTTTATAACTTAAAAGAGCTGCTTTGTTTGCATTTATCATTTACATACTACCAAAAATGTATTTTGCTTAGTAAAGAACAAACAAGGGGGAAAGAAGAGCAAATTTAGTAAATTGTATTCTTAGTCCTAATAAGGAGGGGAAGAATATTCATAGCCCTCCACCATTTATTTTTAAAATAGCTAGATTGTACTTTGACAATTGGTATGAATAATGTATATGCTTAGGAGCCTAAGAAATATGTCTCAGAAAGGAGAAGTATCTATGACTCACAATATAATGAATTAGATTGATCTAAGCTACAAAGATTCCCCCAACATATGACCCCAAATTTTAAGTCATTCACCATAACTTGAGCAATACAAGCAGGAAATAATAAAGTGCTAAATGATGTGTTACTAACTCTAAGAACAATGAACATCAGAAAGAGGAGAGAACAGTGTAACTCGGAATTCTGAGGCTTAAATAATATTTAGAGAAATTTAGATTAGATAAGACACCACACATGGAGACTGGCCATTGGGGATAATACATCACTGATGATTACCAAAACAGCAAAGAAGAAAAAGGTGAAACCTGATATGAAAACTGAAGTCAGTCATATACAGTACAGGCAGGGCATCTTCAGAGAAAGAACAATTTCAAGGAGAGGGGAATATAAACCAGAACACTCAAAGGAATCACATCAATTACTGACTTTCAGAAATGACCTTAAAAAAAAAGACAATTTAGTCTTGGAACCACTAAAGAATATGTCAAAGGAGCTATTATCCCCTAAAAGACCCTCAAGATGCACTTGTTTTGCTTCTTTCTCTCTAGTACTGCTTTACAACCCCTTGAGAATTAGTGATCAGAAAGACCATCTGCAAGATTAATTCACAGTGGACTCCTGCACTTCAGTTAGCGCTAAGTAGCTTCCCTAATAAATTTTTTACTTACACGGATAATATTAGCTGCTGTGTTAAAAATTTAAATAATCAGTGTTTTGGCCTAGGGATGCATTAAGGAAGTTTGTTTTTTCCCAAAATGTTGAATGAAATAAAACAGAATTTTCTCATAAAAAATTAAAATGCCAAGCCCGAGCAGTTCTGGAGTTACACTATTCAAGTGATGCCAGAGTTCCAGGCTGATTGGGTAGCCTAAAAATCCCAAGGGCATGAGGCAGAGGCAAAACAAAACTGTAGTGTAGGCTGCACACAACACATACACACACATGCAAACCATTTTTAAACCCTGATGAAAATAAATTCACATTCAAAAATCATACACCACGTGATGAAAAAATCCACTATTAGAGAAAGTCAGCAGATACAACAAACTGGAATATGTACCATACCAAGAATTTGAGATAGTAAAATAATCTGAGAAAGATTAGGAAAAAGTATGTTTTTAATAAAGAGCTAAGACAAAAACATGGACACTATAACAAAAGAACAGAATACTCTCAGGAAAAAAAAAGAGCTGAAAAGTTTGGAGAAAGAACCAGTCAAATTCAAATTAAATCTCAACAGATGGGTTAAAACACAGATTGGTTAAATTGAAAGAATTCATATTATAGAAAACAGAGAAGAAGGAATTATCCAGAGACAAATTTTTCTTTTAAATTAGACATGTGGAAACATGCGGCAGAATGAGAAGATCTAACTTAAAAAAAACTGGAGGTTCCCCCCACCCCAAAAAAATACAGAGGTGATATTTGAGAAGATAATGGATAGGAATTTCTAAGAATTGAAAAATATAACTTCTCAGATTAAAGAAGCACAAAACTTGTAAGCATAAAACACAGAAATAAATTCACACCAAAAATGTTTTGTTTTAATCTTGTAAGCATAAAATATAACCAGGCATGGTGGCTCACACTCATAATCCCAATACTTTGGGAGGCCAAAGCAGGATGATCACATGAGCCCAGGAGTTTGAAACCAGTCTGGGCAACATAGAGAGACCCCATCTCTATGGAAAAAAATTTAATTAACTGGTCGTGGTGGTGTGCACCTGTAGCCCTGACTTTTCAGGAGGCTGAGGTGGGAGGATCACTTGATCCTGGGAAATTAAGGCTGCAGTGAGTCATGATTGTGCCACTGCACTACGGTCTAGGCAACAGAGTGAAACTCTGTCTCAAATAAATAAATAAAACAAAAATAAAAATAAAACCATGCCTAGATATATTTTAACAAATCTGGAAAAAAAAAAAGACAGTCTTATAGGAAAAAAAAAATGGGGAGAAATTAACTACAAAGAACAATCAGAATACTTTTCCAAAGCAATCACAGGTATCAGAGAAAATGGAAAATATCTTCAATGTGTAGAAAGAGCTAGCTATGGCCTTAAAACTCTGTACCCAGCTAACCATGATTTCAAAATGAAAAGTGAAAAAAAAATACGTTTTTAGTTATCTAAAGAGAATATATTACTCAGACTTTTACTGAAATAACTACTAAATCATGTTCTTCAGTAACAGATTAACTGAACCTAGAAGAAAAATGCTAAATGCAAGAAGCAATTGTGAGCAAATGTTAAAAACAGTTACAATAATAATAATAATAATAAATAATGACTCATTTGGATATATAGAAAAATGTATAGCTAAACATAAGACAAAAGAATCCTGAAAGATGGAAGAAGATGGCAATCGGCCAGACGCAGTGGCTCACGCCTGTAATCCCAGCACTTGGGGAGGCTGAGGCAGGCGGATCACGAGGTCAGGAGATGGAGACCATCCTGGCTAATACAGTGAAACCCTATCTCTATTAAAAATACAAAAAATTAGCTGGGCGTGGTGTCAGGCGCCTGTAATCCCAGCTACTCGGGAGGCTGAGTGAGGCAGGGGAATCACTTCAACCCGGAAGATGCAGGTTGCAGTAAGCAGAGATTGTGCCACTGCACTCCAGCCTGGGTGACAATAGAGAGACACCGTCCCAAAAAAAAAAAAGAAAAAGAAAAAGAAGACGGCTGGCCGGGCGCGGTGGCTCACGCTTGTAATCCCAGCACTTTGGGAGGCCGAGGCGGGCGGATCACGAGGTCAGGAGATCGAGACCACGGTGAAACCCCGTCTCTACTAAAAATACAAAAAAATTAGCCGGGCGTGGTGGCGGGCACCTGTAGTCCCAGCTACTTGGAGAGGCTGAGGCAGGAGAATGGCGTGAACCCAGGAGGCGGAGCTTGCAGTGAGCCGAGATTGTGCCACTGCACTCCAGCCTGGGCGACAGAGCGAGACTCCGTCTCAAAAAAAAAAAAAAAAAAAAAAAAAAGAAGATGGCAATCAAGAATTGGTAATCGGATTTAATGATTCTAAGGAGTTTGTTTTGATCAAGATAAGGGTAGAAGCGTTGGTTAAGTTTAAATTTGGTTGAATCAAGTATGTAATTTTTTTTAATTTTCTTTATTTTTCCATAAGTTATTGAGGTACAGGTGGTATTTGGTTACATGAGTAAGTTCTTTGGTGGTGATACGTGAGATTTTGATGCACCCATCACCCGAGCAGTATACACTGCACCGTATTTGTAGTCTTTTATTCCTTCTACCCCCTCCCACTCTTCCCCCCAAGTCCGTAAAGTCCATTGTATCATTCTTATGCCTTTGCATTCTCATAACTTAGCTCCCACATATCAGTGAGAACATAAGATGTTTTGTTTTCCATTCCCAAGTTACTTCACTTGGAATAATAGTCTCCAGCCTCATCCAGGTCACTGCAAGTGCTGTTAATTCATTCCTTTTTATGGATGTATAGTATTCCATTATATATATATATATATGTATATATATATGTGTGTGTGTGTGTGTGTACACATATATATATATATCACAGTTTCTTTATCCACTCGTTGATTGATGGGCATTTGGGTTGGTTCCACAATTTTGCTACTGTGAATTGGGTTGCTATAAACGTGTGTGCAAGTATCTTTTTCGAATAATGACTTATTTTCCTCTGGGTAGATACCCAGTAGTGGGATTGCTGGATCAAATGGTAGTTCTACTTTTAGCTCTTTAAGGAATCTCCACACTGTTTTCCACCGGGGCTGTACTAGTTTACATTCCCACCAGCAGTGTAGAAGTGTTCCCTGTTCACTGCATCCATGCCAACATCTGTTTTTTGATTTTTTGATTACGGCCATTCTTCAGGAGTAAGGTGGTATCACACTGTGGTTTTGATTTACATTTCTCTGATTATTAGTGGTGTTGAGCATTTTTTCATGTTTATTGGCCATTTGCATATCTTCTTTTGAGAATTGTCTATTAATGTCCTTTGCCCACTTTTTAATGGAATTGTTTGTTTTTTCTTACTGATTTAACATTTAAGTATAACCCCTAAAACCATGGAAACAGAAGTTATGATTTCTAAACTAATAGAGGAGAAAACAGGGAATATAAAAAACTCAATAAAATAGACACCAGAAAAAGAGAGAAAAGTAGGAAAAATACTAGGTATATAAAAAATATGAAGTAATGTAAATAAATTCAAGTATAACCATACTCTCAATAAATGTAAATGAGTTAAACTCACTGATTAAAAAAACAAAGATTCTAAGATTGAATTTTTAATCAGATTTTTATCCAGCTCTATGCTATTTGTGGTAGATGTGATGACATAGATGAAATAGAAATTATGAAAGAAAGGGATGAAAAGATAAATCACGACTTCCAGTTAAACATAGAAACTCAATCCAATTATTTATCCTTACTTCCCCCTAAAGCCCCAAAAAGGAATTTTAAAAAGGAATAAACATACAAACACAAAGTAATAGAAGAAGAAATGAGAAATGTCAAGAAAGTCTTAGAAGAAGGAACACAGATGGATGAGTGGTAACTGGCTCAACAGAGCAGAAAAGGCTGAAAACTAGCAGCCAGTCTGTGGGGTTAAGAAGGCAATATGAAGTGTCTGACTCACATAGCAGAAACCCAGAAATACCTGAAATGGAGGCATCAAGTACCTATGGAAGCCCAATGATGAAAAGCATTGAAAAACAAAAGTTTGTCTTAAATTCTAAGAAACTTGTTTCCTGTTACACAGAGCCTCTCAAGCCTAACAAAAGATGGATCTACTCGCAGGAAGGGCCATATCAGATAGGCTCATATCTACGAGAAGAAGCACAGTGAAGGGCAGGGATGAGGAGCCAAAGTGAAAACAGAGAAATAATTTCATGATAAGATTACAAGTGCCCTTCTTGTCTTGGCACTGAGAATATTTGACTGCCAGGCCTAACCTGCAGGCAGAGGATTAAATGTTCCACCCTAGGGAAACTGAACAGTCCAAAAGAAAACATACCAACACTTAGATTTGGGTGCCAAAGACCTTAGTTAATAGGGTACCTACCAAATAATCTACAGTAAGAATTATTCTTTTGAGAAGTGTCTGTTCATATCCTTCGCCCACTTTTTGAAGGAGTTGTTTGTTTTTTTCTTGTAAATTTGTTTGAATTCATTGTAGATTCTGGATATTAGCCCTTTGTCAGATGAGGTTGCAAAAATTTTCTCCGATTCTGCATTTACGCAGCCAAAAAACACATTAAAAAAAATGCTCATCATCACTGGCCATCAGAGAAATGCAAATCAAAACCAAAATGAGATACCATCTCATACCAGTTAGAATGGCGATCATTAAAAAGTCAGGAAACAACAGGTGCTGGAGAGGATGTGGAGAAATAGGAACACTTTTACACTGTTGGTGGGACTGTAAACTACTTCAACCATTGTGGAAGTCAGTGTGGCGACTCCTCAGGGATCTAGAACTAGAAATACCATTTGACCCAGCCATCCCATTACGGGGTACATACCCAAACGATTATAAATCATGCTGCTATAAAGACACATGCACATGTATGTTTATTGTGGCACTATTCACAACAGCAAAGACTTGGAACCAACTCAAATGTCCAACAACGATAGACTGGATTAAGAAAATGTGGCACATATACACCATGGAATACTATGCAGCCATAAAAAATGATGAGTTCATGTCCTTTGTAGGGACATGGATGAAACTGGAAACCATCATTCTCAGTAAACTATCACAAGGACAAAAAACCAAACACCGCATGTTCTCACTCATAGGTGGGAATTGAACAATGAGAACACATGGACACAGGAAAGGGAACATCACACACTGGGGACTGTTGTGGGGTGGGGGGAGAGGGGAGGGATAGCATTACGAGATATACCTAATGCTAAATGACGAGTTAATGGGTGCAGCACACCAACATGGCACATGTACACATATGTAACAAACCTGCATGTTGTGCACATGTACCCCAAAACTTAAAGTATAACAATGAAATTTAAAAAAAAAATCATTCTTAATTAGAATAGATTGATGCATTACTTTAATAGGGGGAAAAGAAAGGATTTCTGCTATCATTGCTTCAATTCAACATTGGTCTAGATTTCTGAGTTGTATAATAAATTAAGATGACAAAAGAAATAAAAGATATAAGAAGTAAAATCATATCACATGATTGCCTAAACATAAAACACACGAAAATACACAAACTATTAAAAGCTTTTAAGTTCAGCAAAGTTGCTGGACAAAGGTAAATATGCAGAAATTAAAAGTCCCTTTAAACATCAGGAAAAAAAATCCTTAGAACATTTAATCAGGGAAAAAATACAAAGCACAGCAGCAACAAAAAACATCTAAATATTTAGAAATAAAAAAACTGAATAAAAGACACGAAAGTCCTTAATGGGGAAAACTAACAAATGTAATCAAAAGCTGGAGACAGTGACCTAAATTAAACAGATTACCTTGGATGGGAAGACAGTATCAAAAAGAAGTTAGTTCTCCTCCAAATTAGTATTTAATCCCAAACAAAATTGCTAAGTGTTTTTCTTCCTTTTTTTTTTTCAGGCCACATTCACTGCTTTATTCATAATCACTAAACTTTGGAAGCAACCAAGATGATCTTCAACAAGGGAATGAATAAAGAAATGGTGGTACACCCATAAACAACTCAGTGATAAAAGGGAAGACACCACTGAACCTGCAGTAATATAAATGAAGCTTAGCTGCATTTTGCTAAGTGAAAGAAGCCAGACCCAAAAACTACCCACTGCATGGTTCCAATTCATAGGCCATCCTGAAAAAGGCCAAACCATAGGGACTAAGAAAAAATCAGTGGTTTCCAGAGGCTGACAGAGTGGAGAGAGTTTGACAACAAAGGGGACACACTGGTGACCTTGAGGATGAAGAAGCTGCTACCTGAGGTGCTGGAGTAGTGGATAGGAGACACAGCACATTGGTTCAGACCCATGGAACTGCACATCCCAAAGACTGAACTTTCATGAATGCAAACTGGACCCGACCACCACTTAACAGAACAAGAAATAATGCCTTCCTCCTGGAGTTGCCCCAAACCCCACAAGCTTGCCACATGCTACTTGAGCACTGTGAGGTAGAGTGTGCCTTCAGAGCCCACCTTGCTGCCTTTCATCTCTACATGCTAAGTCTCAGTACACCTTGCAATGAAACTCTGCCTTACTGTCCAGCACCACCCTCTGGATGGCTGGCAGTCTCCACCAGGTACAGCATGTACATCTGCTGGATGCTACAAAACTTGTTCGCCACCGTGCAGGTAGAGTGGCCACTGTCCAAGGGAACCACACTCTCCGTGACCAGGCTCCACTGCTGGTGTCACAGCTTGATGCCCAATGTGATGCTTTCCATGGAACTCCTCGAAGTTCCTCAACCAAGAGACGGGGGAGTAGAGTTGTCAGTGGCCAGGCAGTGAATGCAAAAAAGTTGGGCGGCCGGTACAGCCGACAGCTTCTTGGCCATCCACTGGGGCCAAGTCCAGGAGTCCAGTAAGGGGTCTCCAGGAAGCTCAGGCTCCATGTAGCCCCTTGGTGTGTGTGTCGGTCTGTGTGTTTCTGTCTCTCTCTCTCTCTCTCTCTGTCTGCCTGACTCTTATTCCAGCCTTATATGACCTGATGATAAAGGGCTTCCCAAGGTGCCCTCCCTGCTCAGGGCTTGTAAATCTTTCAATTTATTTCCTGTTGTGATGTTATATTGAATTTGTACCTTCCCTCTGAAGAACTAGGGGCTACTCAGGCCTGGTTTTCCCTGGGGTGCCAAGGAGAACATAAGGGCAGGCTCCCAGGCCAGAGCAAGGGTTAGGTAGGCATAAACTGGACACAGGTCAGCAAGAGCTATTGGCATCAGTCAGTATAAACAAGTTTCCCATGTGAAGGACACCCTGGTCACAGCCCAGACAACTAGGAATTAGGCCATCCACCAGGTAAAAGAAGTATCTGACGCAAAGCACGTGTGGACACCCATGCCCAGTGGCTGCTTGCCACTCTGGTACTGGAGCCCCAATTTAGCTGGGGCCTCTCAAAACAAAGAGCCCATGCTACCTGATATCCAGGGCCATTTCTATGTTGGCCTCTCTCAGAACCTCTCTCTCTCTCTCTCTCTCTCTCACACACACACACACACACACACACACACAAATTCACTCTCTCCCCCTCCCTCCCTCTCACTCTCTCTATACATAATTCTGGCTTCCATCCAAGTCACTAAAGAGACATGTTCCTCCCAGTTCTGGCCCAGGGTCTTCTGCAGGGCCTCTCTCTGGTTGGCCTTGTGAACAGTCCTGTATGAGTCCTACAAACTTGTCAACAACTGTAAACATTGGTGTCAGCTCTTCTTTAAATGGACAATCTCGAAGTCCACTTTCTTCATAAGTGTCTGTATCCAGTGATAAAATTAATTTCCCGTTCAGGAAAGCAACAGTATTATTTTCATCAATATTTGTATCATATGTTAGTGCAGAGCACAAACCCAGTATTTGTGATAGTACATCTCCTTGAGATGCTGTGGCATCACTTGTGACCAAAGTTGGATATCTGGCTGACCAGCAAGTGGCCAGAAGCCTCTTACAGCCTGCACAAAGTTGCCATGTGCATGCCAGCCCTCTGTAAGCTCTTCTAACAGTGTTTTTCAAGGTATTTGGCAAGACGAATGTAAAACTTATTCAGGATGATCAAAAGACAAGAGTAGCCTAGACAATTTGAAGAAAAAGAAAGGGACTTATCATTAAAGTTTCTAAGTATTATTAAACGACTGGAATAATTTAAAACATTTGTATTAGCATAGAGATAGAAAAACATCTAGTTTTCAGTTAATCTCACTTTTAAGCATCCCACTTTCATCCACCATCTCCTATCTTTCCAGCTCACCTCTGTAGTACCCCCAACTAGAACAATCCGTGAAACCTGCTGAGACCTTGAACCTGTTGATTTTCCAACATTTTCACCACCTTTGCACTTTTTTCTTCTCTTTTTCACCACCTTCTACCCTCAAGTCCTTTGTTCCACTTGCTCCCCTTCCTTTTCTTATTAATAAATTTATTTAGCAGATGTGGAGACAAAATTGGTTCCATCATGGGTGCTAATCCACCACGTTGACTTCTGATTAGCCCCAGTCCTGTGAATGTCTCCTGATTCCCACTTTATTTACTGTCCTTAGTATAAGAACATGTCATCTTGATGTTAGCACACAAATTATAGACTATGACGCACACAGTATTCTTGTCTGTTCTAGGGGATGCCTTTAATTGCCTTGCTAGAGCATGTACACATTTTTCTCATAGTATATAAGCCTTAGGTCTGGGAGTAACAGATGTGGAGATCTACCTGTGTTGCAGTGGCCCAAGACTATGCTTCTGTCTGTGAGCTCCCCCAATAAATCAACTTTTACTGATAAACTGGACTTGTCTGCCTTGTTCTATGGTTTCTTGGCACCTTCAGCACTTGTAGATCACTTTGACTGTACAGCCCTTTCACAGAACAGCAGAACCTCATCCCTTGTTAAATCTAATTTTTTACTTTCTGTAAACCTATAGTTGGGTTGCTCAACATGGAGAGAAAAAAATACTCAACCATGCTGATTTTTTTTTTCTTTTGAGACAGAGTCTCATTCCGTCTTCTCTCAGGCTGGAGTGCAGTGGTGCAATCTTGGCTCACTACAACCTCCGCCTCCCAGGTTCAAGCAATTCTCCTGCCTCAGCCACCTGAGTAGCTGGGATTACAGGCGCGTGCCACCACGCCTGGTTAATTTTTATATTTTCAGTAGAGATGGGGTTTCACCATGTTGGCCAGGATGGTCTTGAACTCCTGATCTCAGATGATCCACCCGCCTCAGCCTCCCAAAGTGCTGGGATTACAGGCATGACCCTCCACACCTGGCCTGACTGATCTCTTTTTAAGTGGATCGTTCGTGTGCCAGGGATCATACAATTCTCTTACTTATTCACAGGCTCACTCAGCCAGATGACTATTTCTTATATTTTCTTTTTTGTTCAAACTACAGCTCTTCCTTCTCCATCTTCGTTTGGGAGATGGCACACTTCCTGGTGTTGTGAGAACATTGAGGAATTAAAGAGTCAATTTTTTTTTTTTAGTTATCTATGTAAGTACAACAGTTTAACACAAAGTGACATCTCAACAACAACTACGCAGATTAGAAGACATTAGTGTAATATCATCAAATACTAAGAGAAAAATAATTGCCAATCTGTCCTATACATGGCTAAATAATCAAAACTGAGGGTAAAATTAAGACTCTTCAGAAAACCAAAACTGACATAAATTACTGCTTAGATGCATTTGCTAAAGGAATGTACTCCAGGAAAAAGGAAAATGATCCATAAATAAAAGTCCATGATGTAGGAATGAATGGTGAGCAAACAAATTGTAAATATATAACCTCTACAAATAAGAAGTACATAAAATAACCATAATAGTGCTTAAACTAAGGATTAGAATAAAGTACTGGAAAACAGTAAAATTTACAATGATCATATGATTAAAGTGTTCTAAGATCTTGAATTCCATGGAGGAGGATAGAAATATTAACTTTAGGCATGCATATTAGTATTTGAATAATAACCATTAAAGAGAAAGAGTATAAAACTTTCAAAGGGTAGACAGAAAATTAACAAAGTTTACTGACCAAATAGAGGGCAAGAAAGCAAAAACAAAGCAATATAGAAAATTGAGTTCAAATTTAAAATACAAAATTGGAGACATACAAAATATACTTGAATTAAATTAAGTGTATCAGTTATAATTGTTATTGGACTAAATTAGCCAGTTTAAAGAGAAGACTTCTTAAGTCAGATCCATCTATCTGCTGTTAACCAAAGATATATATCAGATAAAAGGAAACAGAAATATTGAGTTCAGTGACATAAACAGCTCATTCCAAGTAACTATGAATCAAAAGAAAGCTGGTATAACAATATTAACATCAGATGGCATCAGCTTTGCTTTTTTTTAAAGGCACTTTTTTTTTTTTTAGATTCAGAGAGTATAAGTGCAGGTTTGTTATATGGATATATTGCATGACGCTGAAGTGTGGGCTTCAGTCAAACCCATCATCCAGACAATGAACATAGTAAACAATACATAGCTTTTCAAACCCTGCCTCCCTCTTCTCTTCCTCTCCTTTCAAAGTCACAAATGTCTATTATTCCCATTTTTATGTTCATGAGAATCCAATGTTTAGCTGCCCCTTATAAGTGAGAACATATATTATTTGGCTCCCTGTTTCTGTATTTGTACAGCACAATGGCTTCCAGCTGCATCCATGTTGCTGTGAAAGACGTGATTTGGGGGGTTTTTTTATGGCTACATAGTATTATATGGTATATATGTACGACATTTTGTTTTTCCAATTTATCATTGATGGGCACCTAGGTTAATTCCATGTCTTTGCTATGGTGAATAGTGCTGCAATAAACATGCAAGTTCAAGTGACTTTTTGGTAGAAAATTGTATTTTCCTTTGAGTATATACCCAAGTAATGGGTTTGCTGGGTCAAATTGTAATTCTATTTTTAGCTCTTTGAGAAATCCCCAAACTGCTTTCCACAGAGGCTGAACTAATTTACAATCCCACCAACAGTGTATGAGTGTTCCTTTTTCTCCGCGACCTCACCAACATCTGTTATTTTGTGACTTTTTAATAACAGCCATTCTAGCTAGTGTGAGATGGTTATCTCACTGTGGTTTTCATTTGCATTTCTCTGATGATTAGTGAGGTTGAATTTTTATGTTAATTGGCTGCTTATGTCTTCTTTTGAGAAGTGTCTCTTCATGTCTTTTGCCTACTTTTTAATGCAGTTTTTTTTTCTTGTTGCTTTAAGTTACTTATAAATTCTGGGTAACAGTCCTTTGTCAGATGCATAGTTTGCAAATTTTTCTGCCATTCTGTAGGTTTTCTGTTTATTCTGTTGATAATTTCTTTTGCTGTGCAGAAGCTCTTAATTTGGTCCCACTTTTTTTTAAAAAAACTTTATTCTTTATTAAGATACCATGCTAGGAGTTATGAAGGATTTCTGTTGGAACACATTTTGAAAACAGAGTAGCTTTAGTTTAGTAACTTGTACTGCAGAGAAAATTGTTAAAGAAATTCATATCAAAGTCCAAGTATTAGTTCAATGTCCCGTATTTGATTCCATGATCTTCACAGGAAGGTCTTCTGCAATAGAATATGCTCCCATACAGCTGAGATATTTAAGGTTGCTTGATTTCCTTACCATTACTCCACTGCAAGCTTCTGGTGTAATCCCACATAACAAGTCAGTCTTCACTGTAACAGGTCGGGACCAGCCTGGACCCCTTCTCCTTGCCCGCGGCCCCTTTGTTGTTGGGCACCTCCTCTCACACCTCGAACGCCTCTTGCTGATCCAGGACCTCCTCTCTGTGAATAACCAGCTCTACCACGGGGAGGAGCAGCCCCACGACCTCTGGATGGAGCAGCACCCCTTGCTCCTCTACCACGCCTTCCTCTAGCTCCAACTTGAAAATCTTCATAACCATAGTATGGATCTTCATATCCACCACAATAGTTATGGTAATCATAGCCATAATAATCATAATAATCTTCATATCCGTAATAATCTGGAGGATATTCATAACCACCTCTACCTCCACACCCTCGACGTCTTGTTGGAGGGGGCATATAAGATGGACCATAATAGTAGTAATCGTCATACATTTGATTTTTTTGCTGCTTGCCTCTGAGCTTTTCTTTCTTTCCTTTTCTGATCTGGTGGCTTGGCAAAAACAATTTCAGTATTTTCTCCCTCCAAGTCTTTGCCATTCATTTCTTCCATAGCCTTGACAGCACCATCTCACTCACCAAAATGAATGAATGCATAATCTTTTAACTTCTTCACTCGTTCCAGTTTCCCAAACTGACTAAATGCCTTTTCTAAAATCTCTTCTGTTACAGTATTGGCAAGGTTGCGTACAAACAGCACTTTCACCTTTGCCATAACCTCAGGATCAGGATCTTCCATAGGATCAGCCCATTCAACAGTTCCAACATTCCCCCAGACCTTGACTTTACCACTCATTAACCTACGCCTTGCCTGGGCAGCTGTTTTGTGATCTTCATATTCAAGAAAGCAAAAGCCTCTGTTTTCTTTTCTTGTCATCCGATTGGTGGTATAAAATGACGT
This sequence comes from Symphalangus syndactylus, assembly GCF_028878055.3. Classification (NCBI taxonomy): domain Eukaryota; kingdom Metazoa; phylum Chordata; class Mammalia; order Primates; family Hylobatidae; genus Symphalangus; species Symphalangus syndactylus. The sequence continues at coordinate 69,747,021 of NC_072446.2, forward strand.
CTGTAAGACCCTCTGTTACTTTGCTAAATTCTTCAAGAATCTGTTCCTCGGTTTTACTCTTATGAACAGAGCCCACAAAAAGCCTATTGTTGGCAACTGAGATGCAGACACCAATGTGTTTTCCAGAACGAATTTCATGATTATTATACAGTTTAATAGCCTCCTGAGCTGCTTCTTTTGTACAAAAAGTGACAAACGCATAACCTCTATTGAGACCAGTGAGTGGACCCATCATTAGACGATGATCCCATATAGGTCCAGCTTTCTCAAATAATGGAACAAGTTCATCCTCAAATATATCTCTTGGGATCTTTCCCACAAATATCTCAGTGCCAACAGAAGGCTGCTGACTTGAATAAACGGAATCTGGAGGTGGTCCTCCATACTTCCTCTGTCCAGTGGTCACAACAAGTGTGTAGCCTGTTCTTTCTAAGAGTGCCTTAATTTTTGCCTCATCTGGTCCTTTACTAGAATCTGCTACTTTGGTCCCTTGTTCTTCTCTCTGCCTATAAGTCTTCATGACTCCACATAAAAAGGCACTTTTGTTCTGAACATGAGAGAGATCACTGTCTTTAACTGTTGAAGAACTGCCAATGCACCGTCTTCATTGAATTCTTTTAAAGCTTCAATAGCTCTTTCATCTAAATCACTATGTGCAACTAGCCCTGCAACATAAATTTCATCTAGTTTTTCAGCAATTTTATGTGGTAAACCAGCATAAAGCAATGTCTGAAAATTTTCTGAATGGATAACTGCAGAACTAGTATCCATGGGCTCTTCAGTACCATTTCCATTAACATGTTCTGTAGCCATGTTTCCAGAGATCTCCCTGTTGGGCTGGGGGCGGGGTGGGGGGGGATCCTGTCCGACCGTACGGGGTTGTGGGAAAGGCGTGCTCACTGCTCCCTGTATCTGGCGCGAGTGGAGCTGTTGTAAAATGGCCGCCGAAGCTCACGCCGCTGGCAGCAAACCCGATCCAGTTCCACTCGTCTCTGAGCGCGCTCCCGCGTGACCCCCCCTTTCCATTCCCTTCCCTCCCCTACCTCGCGCGTCCGCTTCACTCACTCACTCCCTCAGCCCCTAACCTCCTCCAGCTCCTCCTTCTCCCCCACCAGCACCAGAACCACCACCAGCACCACCACCACCAGCACCAGCAGCACCACCAGCACCAGAACCACCACCAGCAGCACCACCACCAGCAGCACCACCAGCAGCACCAGCAGCAGCACCAGCAGCACCACCAGCAGCACCACCACCACCACCACGTCTCTGTCCGCCTTCTCTCGGCCTTTCTTATTCCCGCCCCCCACTCCTTTACCCCACTGCTCCCACTCCCCTCTGCGGTCGCTCAGGCACGAGTGGCCGCCTTTTGCACACTCCCTCACTCCCTCCCTAGCTTGCTCGCACTCTCGGCCCCATACCCCAGTCCCTGCCGAGTCAGCGCCTCTCTCTCTCCCGGGCTGACATGACTAACGTAGCCTGTAGCCTCGGGGACTTACGCCTCGGGACAGAGCCTACGCCTCGCCTCGCTCCGCCCCCACGCCGCGCCGCCTTCCCGGCTCCTCACCCCTTGGGTTGGGGGTGGGGAAGCACAAGACCCCCGCCCTTCCGCCCCGGCAGCAGCGGCAGAGGGATCAATTTTTGTGTTTGTTGTGATTGCTTGTGAAGAAGACTTAGTCATAAATTCTTTGCCTAGGCCAATGTCTAGAAGAGTATTTCGTTGGCTTTCTTCTAGGATTTTTATAGTTTTAAGTCTTACGTGTAAGTCTTTAATCCATCTTGAGTTAATTTTTGTATCTGGTAAGAGGTAGGGATCCAGTTTCATTCTTCTGCATTATGGCCAGCCAGCTATCCCAGCACCATTTATTGAATAGGGAGTCCTTTCCCTATTTTTTAATTCTGTCAACTTTGTCAAAGGTCAGTTTGGTTGTAGGTCTGTAGCTTTATTTCTGGGTTCTCTCTTCTGTTCCATTGGTCTATGTGTCTGTTTTGTACGAGTACCATTCTGTTTTGGTTACTGTAGCCTTGTAGTATAGTTTGAAGTCAGCTGAGGTGATGCCTCCAGCTTTATTCTTTTTGCTAAGGATTGCTTTGGCTATTTGGGCTCTTTTTTGGTTCCATATGAATTTTAGAACAGTTTTTCCAAATTCTGTGAAAAATAATATTGGTAATTTGATTAAAATAGCATTAAATATGTAGAACTGCTTTAGGCAATATGGCCATTTTAACAATGTCAAACTTCCAATCCATAAGCATGAAATGTTTTTCCATTTGTTTCTACTGTCTGTGATTTCCTTCAGCAATGTTTTATTAGTTCTCCTTGTAGAAATTTTTACCTCCTTGGCTAGATGCATTCCTAGAAATTTTATTCTTTTAGTGGTTATTCTAAATGGGACTGAGCTCTTGATTTGGTTCTCAGCTTGAGCATTATTGGTGTATAGAAATGCTACTGATTTTTGTGTGTTGATTTTGTATCCTGATACTTTCCTGAAGTTGCTTATCAGGTCTAGGAGTCTTTTGGCAGAATCTTTAGAGTATTCTAGGTATAGAATTATATCATCAGGTAAGAGACATAATTTGACTTCTGCTTCTCCTATTTGGATGCCTTTTATTTCTATCTCTTATCTGGTCGCTCTGGTTAGGACTTCCAGTACTGTGCTGAATAGCAGCAGTGAGAATGGGCATCCTTATCTTGTTTCTGTTCTTAGGGGAAATGCTTCCAGCTTTTGCCTGTTCAGTATAATATTGCCTGTGGGCTTGTCACAGATGGCTCTTATTATTCTGAGGTGTGTTACTTCAATTCCTAGTTTGTTAACGATTTTTATCATAAAGGGATGTTGGATTTTATCTAATGCTTGTTCTGTACCTATTGAGATGATCATATAGTTTTTGTTTTTAATTCTATTTAGTATTAAGTTTTAAAATTATGAGTTATCAAAGAGATGATGATAAATCATTTACCTATTCAGAAAGTGATGTAAGTCTAAACTTATATGCACCTGAAAAACAGAGCACTAGAATATATAAAGCCAAAAGTGTGGAATAATAACAAAGAGAAATGAAGATTTAAATATACTCTATCAGTAATCAGTAAACTATGCAGGAAAAAAAAGTATGCAGAGTATATTCAATTAACAAGCTTGGTCTAATAGACATATATAGAATCCTGTTAAATACAGATTTATCTCAAGTACATGTGGAATATTTACATAAATTGGCCACGTCCCAGGACCTAAAGCAAGTTCCATTAAGTTTCATATATATCATATAGGTAATATTCTCTAGCCATTATATAATTAAGTAGAAATATATAGAAAAGGAAAACTAAAATGTTTTGCAAATTCAAAAGCACGTTTCTGAATACTCCATTGTCTAAAAAGGAATTATACTGAAAATCTTAAAATACTTGCAATTAAACAATAATGAGAAATGAGAATACTACATTCCAAAGTTTGTGGGATGTATCTGTTAAGAGAATTATTTGCTTGGCTATAATTACTTATCTTACTGATATGGTTTGGATCTGTGTCCCCACCCAAATCTCATGTTGAATTATAATCCCCAATGTTGAAATGAGGGCCTGGTGGGAGGTGATTGAATCATGGGGGTAGATTTCTCATGAATAGTTTAGCACCATCCTCTTGGTGCTGTTCTTGTGATAGTGAGTGAGTGCTCTTGAGATATGATTATTTAAAAGTGTATAGCTCCTCCCCTTTCACCCTCTCTTCCTTTCGCTCTGGCCACGTGATGTGTCTGCTCCCCGTTCACCTTCTGCCATGATTGTAAGTTTCCTGAGGCCTCTCCAGAAGCCCAGCAGATGTCACTATGCTTCCTGTACAGCCTGCAGAAATGAGCCAATTAAACCTCTTTTCTTTATAAATTACCTTGTCGCAGGTATTTCTTTGTAGCAATGTGAGAATGGACTAATATACTTAGAAAGAAGAAAAATGTTAAAAATTAAGATGTTAGGCACCCATCTTTAAAGGTTTAAAAAATAATAAAATAAATCAAAAGTAGAAGTAAGGAAATAATTAAGCAAAGAGAAGAAACCAATGAAAATTTTTAATGAACATAGAGTGGTTTATCAAGAAAAGCAGATTAGGTAAAATAATTCAAAAGTGAAAAGGGTGGCAAACTGTAGGTAAAGAAAAATTACAATAATCACTAAATTGTATAAAATTACATACTAATAAATTTGAAAACTTATGATAAAATAGACATTTTCTAGGAAAAATGTAGCTTACCAAAACAGACTCAAGATGTAGAAACAAGAAGAATCCTATGACCAGTTAAGAAACCGGATCAGCAGTTTTTTTTCTTTTTAATGTAGTCATGGGGGAAAAAAATAAAAAAAACCATGTCCAGATGGTTTTAGATGCAAGTTGTACAAATAGTTAAGGAATATTTAATTCTACATTATACCAACTCATCCAGGAAACAGAAAAACTGAAAATTATCCCTAATTATTTTTATAATATTATCACAAACTTGAAACCAAAATCAGACATGGAAAGTAAAAGAAAGGAAAATTATAGGAGTGCCTCCCTTATGAACATCAATGCAAAAACCTTAAGTACAAGGTTCAGATTAATACATATAATTCATTCACAACAGATATATTATGACCAAACTATATATGAAAGAATGGTTTAACTTTTTAAAATAGAGTGGGTTGTAACTCATTACATTAGCAGGTATTAACAGAACCCCGTATGATCATTACAATGAGTTTTGTTGAACGCCTTTTTGAGTATAAGACCTATTTATGATTTTTAAAGTAAATAAATAAAAGCTCTTAAATAAAAAGAAATTAAATGGAACCAACCACTGATTAGAATCTCCCCAAAATCTGCAGCAAACATTATACTTAAAGGTGATATGCTGGGAAATATTTCCTCTAAAATCAGGACCACATCAAGTGAGCTACTATCACAGTTTCTGTCCAACCTTGTACAGAAAAAGAAATTAAAAGTAGAAGTATTGAACTGCACACTGTATGCAGAGGTCCTTAGCAAAAGAAAGAGGGATGAAAGAAAGACGGAGGAAAGAAAGAAAGAGAGAGGAAAGAAAAAGGGAGGGAGAAAGGAAGGAAGGAGAAAGGAAAGGAAAGGAAAGAAAGAGAAAAAGAAACGAAGGAAAGAAAGAGGGAGGAAAGAAAGAGAGGGAGGAAAGGGAGGAAAGAGAGAGGGAGGAAAGAAAAAAGAAAAGAAAAAGAAAGAAAGAAAAGAGAAAAAGAAAGAGAAAGAAAAGAGAAAGAAAAAGAAAGGAAGAAGGGAGGGAGGGAAGGGAGGGAAGGAGGGAGGGAGGAAGGCAGGAAAGAAAGAGAAAGAGGAAGAAAGAAAGAGAAAAAAAGAAAGGGAGGAAAGAGAGAGGAAAGAGAGGGAGGAAAGAGGAAGGAAGGATGGAAGGAAGGAAAGAAAAAGAAAGAGGAAAGAAGGAAGAGGGAGGGAAGGAGGGAGGAAGGAAAGAGAAAAGAGGAAAGAAAGAGGGAGGAAAGGAAGGAAGAAAAGAGGGAGGAAAGAAAGGGAGGAAGGAAACATGGAGGAAGGAAAGAATGGGAGGGAGGGAAGGAAAGAAGGAAGGAAGAAAGGAAGGAAGGAGGGAAAAGAAAATTGTCTTTTTTTTTTTTTTTTTTTTTTGAGACAGAGTCTGGCTCTGTCCCCCAGGCTGGAGTGCAGTGGCACCATCTTGGCTCACTGCAAGCTCTGCCTCCTGGGTTCACACCATTCTCCTGCCTCAGCCTCCCGAGTAGCTGGGACTACAGACTACAGGCACCTGCCACCACGCCCTGCTAATTTTTGTGTGTGTGTGTGTGTATTTTTAGTAGAGACAGGGTTTCACTATGTTGGCCAGGATGGTCCCGAACTCCTGACCTCGTGATCCGCCCACCTCGGCCTCCCAAAGTGCTAGGATTACAGGCTTGAGCCACCGCACCCGGCCGAAAATTGTCCTTATTAGCAGACTGTATGACAATAGTACTTAATCATATAGTATTGTCAATTACTATGTATCAAATTACCCCAAAATTTAACAGCTTAAAATAACAAATCTTCGGAGGACATCAGTAAGATTGTGGAGTAGGAGATTCTCGCCTTCAACATCCCAAAAAAATAACAATTAAGACAGGTATCCCTGAACAAAAAATAGCTCTGGGAGAGTTCAAGAGTGCAGTTAAAAAGCTGCAGCAGCACACTGGAGGAAAAAAAAAAATTGAGTAACCACACAAAAAAGGTAAGAACAGTTTCATTTTTCCTACATCAGCCCATCCCCCAGAGAAGGACAGCTAAGTAGCAAAAGAGATCTCTTCAACCCATGAATTTCTCTCATGAGAAAAAAACAAGCAAGATAAGGAATCAGCTTCCCCAGCCTTTCAAGGTACTTCCTGAAAAACTTACTTTGGTTTCACTCCACTCAGATTTCTGAGATCAGTGTACAAGATATCTGGAGATGGCTAGAAACAAAGAAGGGTGGTACTATCAGTATTACCCACACACAGAAGCCATGGCGGTCCCCAGAGGCCTGTTGTCCTAGTGCTGCTAAAGAAACCAATAGCCATCATAGCGGCCACAGACATCCCACAGCTTTGGCTGATGAGGGCAGTGCAGTTTTTGCCATTGCAGACCATGGCTGCCTCAGCTGCAGTTCCCTACTTCCCACCACTAGAGCCATTCCAGCCAGTGTGGCCATGGTCACCCCAGTCCTGAGACCCAATGCAACCACCTGTGTGCATATGTAGCCAACCTCAATCGCCACTGCCAGTCCCCACCACCACATATGTGGTTGCAGTCAGCCTCCACAGCTGAGCATACACATGCCACTGGCCCCATACCCCAAAACCAGCACACAACCATAACCACCAACACTGGCCCATGCCACCACCTACCCTGACCTTCCTAAATATGCTTGCCACTGTAACAAGAGGCACTACTGAGGACTCCAACAGCCTTTACAATCACTGTTGACTCCCTTGAAGCTTTTGATGCCAAGGACTATGAAGTTTCCCATATCACAGACCCCTGCTACCTGAGACACCAATCACCAAGTTCCCTTGGACACAGAGCTTCTGCATACCTCCAAATTGGAGCACCATGCACCACTGGATCTGGTGTACCGTAGCACACTCCAGCATGCCTTCCCATGCCCAGTTCCAGGAATCCCATGCTCCCTCTCACCTGCAAGTGAAAGTCTTTCCTTACAATGCCAGTCTATAAAGTCTAGAAGAGTTGGTTATTTATTTAAATGCACAAATACCAATGAAAGCATAAAAGAAACAAGAAAAATCAGGAAAACAACATCACCAAAAAAATTAACTTCCAGTGCCTGACCCCAAAGAACAAAAAATTCAAAATAATTCTTCTAAAGAAGCTTAGTGAGCCCAAAAGAACATAGATAAACAAATTTAACAAAAAACAATTAGGAAAACAAGGCAATAACAAAATGAGAAATTCAACAAAGAAATAGAAAACATTTTTTAAAACTAGAAATAATGGAGGCTAAAGAATACAATGGCTGAACTAAAAATGCAATAGGGAGCTACAATAGCAGACTGCATCAAGCAGATGAAGGAATCCATGAACTGGAAGAGAGATCATCTGAAATTATTCAATTGGGGGAGAAAATATTGAAACAATGAAAAGAGTAAAAAAAAAATATGAGATTTATGGAAACAATATACATCTTGTGAAGTGAACCAATATACATATTATAGGAGTCATCAAAAAAGAAAGTGCAAGAAAGTATATTTAAAGAAATAATAGAAAACTTTACAAATCTGGGAAAGGAAATAGACATTCAGACCAAGAAGTATATAGGACTCCAAATAGGTTTAATACAAAAAGATCTATACCAAGATTAGCAGATTTCTCGACATAAAACTTACAGACAAGAAGACAGTAACATTATATATTCCAATTACAGAGACAGCTAGCTGCAATGTTGAACATTCTGTAAGAAGAAAAATATTCTGGAGCCATGTACACATTACAAATAACAACCTAATTCTTGAGGAGGAATCGAGAAATAATAATGTATATTCCTCTTCTTTGTCCAAAAAAAAAGAGGAAAAATAATTGCCAACATAGAATATTTTACTCTGCAAAGCTATCTTTTAAAAATGTAGGAGACATTAAGTCTTTCCAGGGCGAAAAAAAACCTAGATGGTTTGTTACCACTAGACCTGCCTTAAAAGAAATGCCAAAGGGAGTTCTTCAAATGGAATTGAAAACACACTAAACAACAATGTGAAATCATATAAAAGTATAAATTTCACCAGTAAAAGTAAAAATAAAGTCAAATACAGAATAATATAACGTTGTAATGGTGGTATGCAAAGTACCTATAAGCCTAACATAAAAGTTAAAAGACAAACGTTAAGAGTAACTATAGGCCGGTGCGGTGGCTCACACCTGTAATTCCAGCACTTTGGGAGGCCAAGGCAGGCGGATCACTAGGTCAGGAGATCGAGACCATCCTGGCTAACACGGTGAAACTCCGTCTCTACTAAAAATACAAAAATTAGCCAAGCATAGTGGCGGGCGCCTGTAGTCCCGGCGACTCGGGAGGCTGAGGCAAGAGAATGGCGTGAACCCGGGAGGTGGGGCTTGCAGTAAGCCGAGATCGCGCCACTGCACTCCAGCCTGGGGGACAGAGTGAGACTCCATCTCAAAAAAAAAAAAAAAAAAAAAAAAAGTAACTATAAACAGAAAAATTTGGTAACATGTATGTTCTCACTCTTATTTAGAAGCTAAAAATGTTGATCTCATAGAAGTGGAGAATAGAATAGTAGTTACTAGGGGCTGAGATGAATGAGAGGAATAGGTAGGGATCTATTAAATTATACAAAATTTGCAGCTAGATAACAGGAATAAGTTCCAGTGTTTCATAGCACTGTGGGGTGACTACAGCTAACAATAATTTATTATACATTTTCAAATGTTGAATATTCTCAACACAAATGATAAATGTTTTAGGTGATGAATATGCTAATTACCCTGATTTGATCACTGTACACTGCACATATTAAAATATCACTATGTACTCCATAAATATGTGCAATTTTGTGCTGACTAAGAAATACATTTTTTTAAAATTGTGAACAGACTTATAAACATTCTGACTTCAAGAACACAAAGTGTATGTGTGGAAGGGGATAAAGTGCAGAATTTTTGTAATCAATTAAACTTGAGTTGTTATCAAATTAAAATAGATGCTTATAACTACAAGAAGAATTACACAAGCCCCATGTTAACCACAAAAGAAAAGTCTACAATAGGGGTGGAGCCAAGATGGCCGAATAGGAACAGCTCCGGTCTCCAGCTCCCAGCCCCAGCGACACAGAAGACGGGTGATTTCTGCATTTCTGCTTGAGGTACCGGTTTCATCTCACTAGGGAGTGCCTAACAGTGGGTTCAGGACAGTCGGTGAAGCGCACTGTGCGCGAGCCAAAGCAGGGCGAGGCATTGCCTCACTCGGGAAGCGCAAAGGGTCAGGGAGTTCCCTTTCCTAGTCAAAGAAAGGGGAAACAGACGGCACCTGGAATATCGGGTCAGTCCCGTCCTAATACTGTGCTTTTCCAATGGGCCTGGAAAACGGCACACTAGGAGATTGTGTCCCGCACCTGGCTCGGAGGGTCCTATGCCCACAGAGTCTTGCTGATTGCTAGCACAGCAGTCTGAGATCACGCTGCAAGGCGGCAACGAGGCTGGGGGAGGGGCGCCCGCCATTGCCCAGGCTTGCTTAGGTAAACAAAGCAGCCAGGAAGCTCGAACTGGGTGGAGCCCACCACAGCTCAAGGAGGCCTGCCTGCCTCTGTAGGCTCCACCTCTGGGGGCAGGGCACAGACAACCAAAAACTCAGCAAGAACCTCCACAGCCTTAAATGTCCCTGTCTGACTGACAGCTTTGAAGAGAGTAGTGGTGCTCCCAGCACGCAGCTGGAGATCTGAGAACGGACAGACTGCCTCCTAAAGTGGGTCCCTCACCCCTGAGCAGCCTAACTGGGAGGCACCCCCCAAGTAGGGACAGACTGACACCTCATTCAACCGGGTACTCCTCTGAGACAAAACTTTCAGAGGAACTATCAGACAGCTGAATTTGTGGTCTCACGAATATCCACTGTTCTGCAGCCACCGGTGCTGACACCCAGCCAAACAGGGTCTGGAGTGGACCTCTAGTAAACTCCAACAGACCTGCAGCTGAGGGTCTTGTCTGGTAGAAGGAAAATTAACAAACAGAAAGGACATCCACACCAAAAACCCATCTGTACATCACCATCATCGAAGACAAAAAGTAGACAAAACCACAAAGATGGGGAAAAAACAGACCAAAAAAACTGGAAACTCTAAAAAACAGAGCACCTCTCCTCCTCCAAAGGAACGCAGTTCCTCACCAGCAACGGAACAAAGCTGGATGGAGGATGACTTTGATGAGTTGAGAGAAGAAGGCTTCAGACGATCAAACTACTCTGAGCTACGAGAGGAAATTCAAAACAATAGCAAAGAAGTTAAAAACTTTGAAAAAAAATTAGAAGAATGGATAACTAGAATAACCAATGGAGAGAAGGGCTTAAAGGAGATGATGGAGCTGAAAGCCAAGTTTCGAGAACTACGCGAAGAATGCAGAAGCCTCAGTAGCAGATGCGATCAACTGGAAGAAAGGGTATCGCTGATAGAAGATGAAATGAATGAAATGAAGAGAGAAGGGAAGTTTAGAGAAAAAAGAATAAAAAGAAATGAACAAAGCCTCCAAGAAATTTGGGACTATATGAAAAGACCAAACCTACGTCTGATTGGTGTACCTGAAAATGATGGGGAGAATGGAACCAAGTTGGAAAACACTCTGCAAGATATTATCCAGGAGAACTTCCCCAATCTAGCAAGGCAGGCCAGCATTCAGATTCAGGAAATACAGAGAACGCCACAAAGATACTCCTCGAGAAGGGCAACTCCAAGACACATAATTGTCAGATTCACCAAAGTGGAAATGAAGGAAAAAATGTTAAGGGCAGCCAGAGAGAAAGGTCGGGTTACCCACAAAGGGAAGCCCATCAGACTAACAGCTGATCTCTCAGCAGAAACTCTACAAGCCAGAAGAGAGTGGGGGCCGATATTCAACATTCTTAAAGAAAAGAATTTTCAACCCAGAATTTCCTATCCCGCCAAACTAAGCTTCATAAGTGAAGGAGAAATAAAATACTTTACAGACAAGCAAACGCTGAGTGATTTTGTCACCACCAGGCCTGCCCTAAAAGAGCTCCTGAAGGAAGCACTAAACATGGAAAGGAACAACCAGTACCAGCCCCTGCAAAAACATGCCAAATTGTAAAGACCATCGAGGCTAGGAAGAAACTATGGCAACTAACGAGCAAAATAACCAACTAACATCATAATGACAGGATCAGATTCACACATAACAATATTCACGTTAAATGTAAATGGGCTAAATGCTCCAATCAAAAGACACAGACTGGCAAACTGGATAAGGAGTCAGGACCCATCAGTGTGCTGTATTCAGGAAACCCATCTCACGTGCAGAGACACACATAGACTCAAAATAAAGGGATGGAGGAAGATCTATCAAGCAACTGGAAAACAAAAAAAGGCAGGGGTTGCAATCCTAGTCTCTGATAAAATAGACTTTAAACCAACAAAGATCAAAAGAGACAAAGAAGGCCATTACATAATGGTAAAGGGATCAATTCAACAAGAAGAGCTAACTATCCTAAATATATATGCACCCAACACAGGAACACCCAGATTCATAAAGCAAGTCCTCAGTGACCTACAAAGGGACTTACACTCCCACACAATAATAATGGGAGATTTTAACACCCCACTGTCAGCATTAGACAGATCAACGAGACAGAAAGTTAACAAGGATATCCAGGAATTGAACTCAGCTCTACATAAAGTGGACCTAATAGACATCTACAGAACTCTCCACCCCAAATCAACAGAATATACATTTTTTTCAGCACCACACCACACCTATTCCAAAATTGACCACATAGTTGGAAGTAAAGCTCTTCTCAGCAAATGTAAAAGAACAGAGATTATAACAAACTGTCTCTCAGACCACAGTGCAATCAAACTAGAACTCAGGATTAAGAAACTCAGTCAAAACCGCTCAACTGCATGGAAACTGAACAACCTGCTCCTGAATGACTATTGGGTACATAATGAAATGAAGGCAGAAATAAAGATGTTCTTTGAAACCAACGAGAACAAAGACACAACATACCAGAATCTCTGGGACACGTTCAAAGCAGTGTGTAGAGAGAAATTTATAGCACTAAATGCCCACAAGAGAAAGCAGGAAAGATCCAAAATTGACACCCTAACATCACAATTAAAAGAACTAGAAAAGCAAGAGCAAACACATTCAAAAGCTAGCAGAAGGCTAGAAATAACTAAAATCAGAGCAGAACTGAAGGAAATAGAGACACAAAAAACCCTTCAAAAAATTAATGAATCCAGGAGCTGGTTTTTTGAAAAGATCAACAAAATTGATGGACCGCTAGCAAGACTAATAAAGAAGAAAAGAGAGAAGAATCAAATAGATGCAATAAAAAACGAAAAAGGGGATATCACCACCGATCCCACAGAAATACAATCTACCATCAGAGAATACTACAAACACCTCTATGCAAATAAACTAGAAAATCTGGAAGAAATGGATAAATTCCTTGACAAATACACCCTCCCAAGACTAAACCAGGAAGAAGTTGAATCTCTGAATAGACCAATAACAGGTTCTGAAATTGTGGCAATAATCAATAGCTTACCAACCAAAAAGAGTCCACGACCTGATGGATTCACAGCTGAATTCTACCAGAGGTACAAGGAGGAACTGGTACCATTCCTTCTGAAACTATTCCAATCGATAGAAAAAGAGGGAATCCTCCCTAACACATTTTACGAAGCCAGCATCGTCCTGATACCAAAACCTGGCAGAGACATAACCAAAAAAGAGAATTTCAGACCAATATCCTTGATGAACATTGATGCAAAAATCCTCAATAAAATACTGGCAAACCGAATCCAGCAGCACATCAAAAAGCTTATCCACCATGATCAAGTGGGCTTCATCCCTGGGATGCAAGGCTGGTTCAACATACGCAAATCAATAAATGTAATCCAGCATATAAACAGAACCAAAGACAAAAACCACATGATTATCTCAATAGATGCAGAAAAGGCCTTTGACAAAATTCAACAACCCTTCATGCTAAAAACTCTGAATAAATTAGGTATTGATGGGACGTATCTCAAAATAATAAGGGCTATCTACAACAAACCCACAGCCAATATCATACTGAATGGGCAAAAACTGGAAGCATTCCCTCTGAAAACTGGCACAAGACAGGGATGCCCTCTCTCACCGCTCCTATTCAACATAGTGCTGGAAGTTCTGGCCAGAGCAATCAGGCAGGAGAAGGAAATAAAGGGTATTCAATTAGGAAAAGAGGAAGTCAAATTGTCCCTGTTTGCAGATGACATGATTGTATATCTAGAAAACCCCATTGTCTCAGCCCAAAATCTCCTTAAGCTGATTAGCAACTTCAGCAAAGTCTCAGGATACAAAATTAATGTACAAAAATCACAAGCATTCTTGTACACCAATAACAGACAAACAGAGAGCCAAATCATGAGTGAACTCCCATTCACAATTGCTTCAAAGAGAATAAAATACCTAGGAATCCAACTTACAAGGGATGTGAAGGACCTCTTCAAGGAGAACTACAAACCACTGCTCAATGAAATAAAAGAGGATACAAACAAATGGAAGAACATTCCATGCTCATGGGTTGGAAGAATCAATATCATGAAAATGGCCATACTGCCCAAGGTAATTTATAGATTCAATGCCATCCCCATCAAGCTACCAATGACTTTCTTCACAGAATTGGAAAAAACTACTTTAAAGTTCATATGGAACCAAAAAAGAGCCCGCATCGCCAAGTCAATCCTAAGCCAAAAGAACAAAGCTGGAGGCATCACGCTACCTGACTTTAAACTATACTACAAGGCTACAGTAACCAAAACAGCATGGTACTGGTACCACAACAGAGACATAGATCAATGGAACAGAACAGAGCCCTCAGAAATGATGCCGCATAGCTACAACTATCTGATCTTTGACAAACCTGACAAAAACAAGAAATGGGGAAAGGATTCCCTATTTAATAAATGGTGCTGGGAAAACTGGCTAGCCATATGTAGAAAGCTGCAACTGGATCCCTTCCTTACACCTTATACAAAAATTAATTCAAGATGGATTAAAGACTTATATGTTAGACCTAAAACCATTAAAATCCTACAAGAAAACCTAGGCAATACCATTCAGGACATAGGTGTGGGCAAGGACTTCATGTCTAAAACACCAAAAGCAATGGCAACAAAAGCCAAAATCGACAAATGGGATCTCATTAAACTAAAGAGCTTCTGCACAGCAAAAGAAACTATCATCAGAGTGAACAGGCAACCTACACAATGGGAGAAAATTTTTGCAACCTACTCATCTGACAAAGGGCTAATATCCAGAATCTACAATGAACTCAAACAAATTTACAAGAAAAAAACAAACAACCCCATCAAAAAGTGGGCAGAGGACATGAACAGACACTTCTCAAAAGAAGACATTTATGCAGCCAAAAAACACATGAAGAAATGCTCCTCATCACTGGCCATCAGAGAAATGCAAATCAAAACCACAGTGAGATACCATCTCACACCAGTTAGAATGGCCATCATTAAAAAATCAGGAAACAACAGGTGCTGGAGAGGATGTGGAGAAATAGGAACACTTTTACACTGTTGGTGGGACTGTAAACTAGTTCAACCATTGTGGAAGTCAGTGTGGCGATTCCTCAGGGATCTAGAACTAGAAATACCATTTGACCCAGCCATCCCATTACTGGGTATATACCCAAAGGACTATAAATCAGGCTGCTATAAAGACACATGCACACGTATGTTTATTGCGGCACTATTCACAATAGCAAAGAGTTGGAACCAACCCAAATGTCCAACAACGATAGACTGGATTAAGAAAATGTGGCACATATACACCATGGAATACTATGCAGCCATAAAAAATGATGAGTTCGTGTCCTTTGTAGGGACATGGATGAAACTGGAAAACATCATTCTCAGTAAACTATCACAAGGACAAAAAACCAAACACCGCATGTTCTCACTCATAGGTGGGAATTGAACAATGAGAACTCATGGACACAGGAAGGGGAACATCACGCTCCGGGGACTGTTGTGGGGTGGGGGGAGGGGGGAGGGACAGCATTAGGAGATACACCTAATGCTAAATGACGAGTTAATGGGTGCAGGAAATCAACATGGCACATGGATACATATGTAACAAATCTGCACATTGTGCACATGTACCCTAAAACCCTAAAGTATAATAAAAAAAAAAAAAAAAGAAAAGTCTACAATAGATACACAAAAAGACAAAGAGAAAGGAACCAAACCAAACTGCTACAAAAAAAAAAAAAAATCAGACAACAAAAGGAGATAACAAAAGAGAGAAAGGTACAAAAGAACTGCAAAACAGACCGCAATTAACAAAATAGTAAGTTCTTACATATCAACAATCACTTTAAGTGTAAATGGATTAAATTCTCCAATGTAAAGGCATAGAGTTGCTGAGTGGATTAAAAAACATGATCCAGTGACTTAGTGTCTATAAATTATTCACTTTAAATGTGAGGACACACATGGCCTGAAAGTGAAGGGATAGAAAAAGATATTCTATACAAATGGCAAGCAAAAGAAAGCAGGGAGAGCTATACTTAGACAAAAGATTTTAAGTCAAAAATTGGCAAAGATCATTATATAATGATAAAAAAGTCAATTCAAGAGGAAGATATAATTGTAAATATATATGCACCTAACATCAGAGCAATGAAATATATAAAACAAATATTGGTATATCTGAAGGAAGAAATTGACAACAATACAATAATAATTGAAGACTTCAATACTCCACTTTCAATAATGGATAGAACATCTAGGCTAAAAAACAATAAGGAAACCACTGACTTGAGTAACATTATGAATCAAATGGACAATAGACATAGACAGAATTTTCCACCCAATAGCAGCAGAATGCATATTATTTTCAGGGGCATACAGGATATTCTCCAGAATAGGCCATACGTTGTGTCATAAAACAAGTCTTTAAAAATTTAAGAAGATTGAAATTATATCAAGTATCTTGCAGACCACAGTGGAATGAAACTAGAAATCAATAATATCAAGAAAACAAGAAAATTCACCCAAGAACAGGAAAACTAAACCCCACACACTTGAACAACCATTGAATAAAAGAATAAAGCAAACAGAAATTTTAAAATTACCTTGAGAAAAATGAAGACAAAATTCATCTTACCAAAGTGTATGGTATGCAGCAAAGACAGCATTAAGACAAAATCTTATAGTGTTAAATGCCTACCTTAAAAAAGAAGAAATATCTCAATTAAACAACTTCTTTACAACTCAAGGAACCAAAAGTAGAAAAACAAACTAAACTCAAAGTTAGCAGATGGAAGGAAATAATAAAGATTGAAGCAAAAATAAGCAAAAAATGGAAAAAATAAAATTAAGAATTGGTTTTATTTGAGAAGATGAAATTATCCAACCCTTTGCTAGCCTAATACAAAACAGAAAGAGAAGACTTAAATACAATGAGAAGTTTTTTAAAAAGGAGACATTAGAATAGACGACACAAAAACAAAAAGAATCAGAGACTACTGTGAACAATTATATCCCATTGGATTAATTCTTAAAAGCACACAAGCTATCAAGACTGAATCGAGAACTAGAAAGACAAATTGACCAATAACAAGCAAGGAGATTGAATCAGTCATCAAAAACTTTCCAACAAAGAAAAGCCCAGGACAAGATGGTTTCATAAATGAGTTCTATCGAACATTTTAAAAATAGCTAATACTAACCATTCTTAAACTATTCCAAAAATAGAAGATGGAACACTCCCAAACTCATTTTATAAGAACAACATCACCCTGATTCCAAAGCCAGAAAAAAACAACAGCAACAACAACAATACAAGAAAAGAAAACTGCAGGCCACTATCCCTGGTGAATATACATGTAAAAATATTTAATAAGCTGCTAGCAAACTGAATTTAACAGCACATTAAAAGGATCACACACTACAATGAAGTGGGATCTATTCCTGGGATGCAAAGCTGGTTTAACATGAAAATCAATCAATGTGACACACCATGTTAAGAAAATGAAAGACAAAAACCACATAATCACCTCAATAGATACACAAAACGCATTTGACAAAATTCAACATCTTTTCATGGTAAACACTCTCAACCAAGTAGGTACAGAAGGAGCTTTCCTTAACACAATAAAAACTATATATGAAAAACCTACAGTTAAAGTCATAATCACTGGGGAAAACAAAGCTTTTCCTCTAAGATCCAGAGCAAGATAGGGATGCCCACTCTTGCCACTGCTTTTCAACATAGTATTGAAGTCCTGGCTGGAGCAATCACGCAAGAAAATGAAATAAAAAGGCATACAAATCAGAAAGGAAGAAATAAAATTATCTCTGTTTAAAGATGACATGATCATATACATAGAAAACTCTAAATACTCTACACCAAAAAAACAAACAAACAAACAAAAACTGCTGGAACAACCAATAAGCAAATTCAGTAAAGTTGCAGGGTACAAAATCAACATACAAAAATTAGTGGCATTTCCATATATCAACAGTGAAATATCTAAAAAGAAAATTAAGAAAACAATCTCACTTACATTAGCAACAAAATAGAGTATCTAAGAATTAAGCAGGTAAAAGACTTGTAAACTGAAAATTACAAAACCTTGATGAAGTTTTAAAAGACACAAATAAACAGATATCTCATGTTCATGGATTAAAAGACTTAATATTGTTAAAAATGTCCCTATTACCCTAAGCTATCTACAGATTTAGTGCAATCCCTATCAAAATCCCAAGGGCAGAAATAGAAACAAACAATCCTTAAATTTATATAGATCCCAAATAGCCAAAGTGCCATGGTTTGGACATTTGTTCCCTCCAAATCTCATGTTGAAATGTAATCCCCAGTGCTGGAGGTGGGGCCTGATGGGAGATGTTTGTGTCATGACGACTGATCCCTCATGAATGGTTTGGTGCCATCCTCACAGTAATTAGTGAGTTTGTGCTCTCAGTTTGTGCAAGATCTGGTTGTTTAAAAGTGTGGCCAATTGATATAGTATGCAGCATTTTTCAAACACATTTAACCATAGGGCCCTTCTTGTGCACTAGCACTTCACATTACACACTTCTGTAAACACTGCACCTACCATCATTGAGCAATGCCCTGCCAGCTCAATGCCTGTGCAGGTCTGTGATGTGCTGCTGTCTAAATTTCAGCATGGCTTCTCATAGACAGTGGGTTTAGGGGCTAAGGGTCAGCGCTCAGCCTCCTGAATTGCAGCATCCTGAGTCTTTCTTACTTGTCCCTCCTGAAGAAAGGGCATTTACCATGCCATTGGAGTGTATTTTCCTCTCAGGTCATCACTGAAGACATAACAATTGCTTATGTAGGATGATGATGCAGATCAAGTAATTGGCCATGATGATCGCTGCTGACAAGCTAAACATCCAAAGGAACGTGGCTGGCAATAACCAAGAGACAGCTCTTCCAAATGTTCTACATTACGTACACCCTTGTTACAACTTATTTTCATGTTTGGCCATGAGTTAATATGAATTCCAGAAAGTCTTGAATGAGTCCCAGGAAAAACAATAAAAATGATTATCAAGGAGAATAAACTAAGCTGTGCTTGGGTCCATCACTGCTTCAGTGTCCCTGTTGGGCTTTCTAGCAGTGGCCTAAGTGGAGAAATAAAAGATGTCTGAATACACTAGGGCAAGTGAAGATGAGAATAAGGAGCTCGTTGAAATATCATCAGAAGACAATGGGGTGGTGCTGCTGTCCACAGTTACAGCCCAGTTTCCAGGGGCATGTGGACTTCACTACAAGAATCCAGTGTCTCAATGTATGAGAGGTATTCGGCTGGTAGAAGGAATTCTGCAAGCCCTGAGGCTGACTGTGGAAATCTGGTATATGTTGTCAACTGTCCCAAAGATAACAAAAGAAAAATGGGTGAGACGGCAGTGAAAGTGAAGAGTAGTCCAGAAAATATCTTATTTAATAGCATTGGTAATTAGTGAGTTTTTGCTCTGTTTGTTTTTCCTCCTATGGAAATAGGATCTGAAAGAATATTTTAATACCTTTGGAGAAGTCCAAGTCAAGATAGATATTAAAACTGCTCAAAGGGGTTTGGCTTTGTTCGTTTTATGGAGTATGAAACACATGTGAAAGTAATGTCACAGTGACATATGATAGATGAATGATGGTATGACTGTAAATTTCCCAACTCTAAGCAAAGCCCAGATGAGCCTTTGAGAAGCAGCAAAGTGTTTGTGGAGCGCTGTACAGAGGACATGACTGCAGATGAGCTATGGCAGTTTTTCTGTCAGTACAAAGAAGTGGTGGATGTCTTCATCCCCAAGCCATTCAGAGCCTTTGCCTTTGTTACATTTAAAGTTGATCAGATTGCCCAATCTCTTTGTGGAGAGGACTTGATCATTAAAGGACTCCGCATACATATATCCAGTGCCAAACCTAATCACACAACAGCAACAGAGAGAAAGAAGTGGAAGATTTGGGAATCTGAGTGGATTTGGTAACAGTAGAGGGGTGGATCTGGCTTGGAAAACAATCAAGGTACCAATACAGGTGGTAGATGAACTTTGGTGTGCTCAGCATTAATCCAGCTATGATGGCTGCAGCCCAGGCAGTGCTGCAGAGCAGTTGGGGTAGGATGAGCATGTTAGCCAGCCAGCAGAACCAGTCAGGCCCATCAGGTAATAACGAAAGTCAAGGCAACATGCAAAGGGAGCCAAACCAGGTCTTTGGTTCTAGAAATAACTCTTACAGTGATTCTAATTCCGGTGCAGCAATTGTTTGGGAATCAGCACCAAATGCAGGATCAGGCAATGGTTTTAATGGAGGCTTTGGCTCAAGCATGGATTCTAAATCTTCTGGCTGGGAAATGTAGACATTGGGTTATGGTTTGTTGGTACGGAATGTACATGGTAAGTAAGATACAAAAATTTTCAAAATTGGTTTGTTCAGTGTGGAGTATATTCAGCAGTATTTTTGACATTTTTCTTTAGAAAAAGAGGAAGAGATAAAGGAATTGTATAAGTTTTGTGACGTAAAGAGTTACATAAAGAGTTGAATACATTAAGAGTTGAGTTACACAAAGAGTTGAATAAATAAAGAGTTGAAATATTGAGTGGTTGAACAGTGAGAACTCATGGACACAGGAAGGGGAACATCACACTCCGGGGACTGTTGTGGGGTGGGGGGAGGGGGGAGGGACAGCATTAGGAGATATACCTAATGCTAAATGACGAGTTAATGGGTGCAGCAAAACAACATGGCACATGGATACATATGTAACAAACCTGCACATTGTGCACATGTACCCTAAAACCTAAAGTATAATAAAATAAATAAATAAATAAATAAATAAATAAGAAATATTGAGTGGTTGAAAGTAAATGGCTGTTTGTTGGAAAATCAACACATTACAATTGATATCTGTAATATTTTATCCCCGGACTTCTCAAGTGAACTCTTTGCGTGCTCAAAATGGAAAACATTGATTAGAACGACATTCTTTTCTCCTTGTCTTCATTTGAACCCCACCATATGATTTTTTTCCTTAATAAAATCTCCTTTTGGGAGATCATGGTTTCACAGTGTTTGATTCTTTTGTTCTGTTTTTTAACACTTGTCATTCCCCCCACCTGATATACAAAAGTACAATATGAAGCCTTCATTTAATCTCTGCAGTGCATCTCATTTCAAATGTTTACAGAAGCACTTCATTAAAAGTAGCGCTGTAAATATCCTGCCATAGAAATACTTCTGTCTACATGCTTTCTCATTCAAGAATTCATCATCACACTTCACAGGCTGCGTCTTTGACAGTGGGTGTTCCCATTTTGATTCACTACTCTTTATTTCATGTAGTCATATCAACGTCATGAACACAAGGCTGTGATATGGAACCAGAGGCTGTCTGAACTTTTGAAACTGTGTGGGATTGGTGGTGCTGCCAAGGCATGGAAGGCTAGTATGAGCGAGAGAAGGAGAGAGTGCAGGTAGAGAGTTGATGGTGCATCATCAATATTTTTTAAGTTATTGAGATGTGTCTCTCAATCCTGTAATTTTGGTGAGAGAGTATACAGACAGCAATAATAAACAATGTATGAATGTCTTTTGTATTCAAAGGATATCCACATGTGTTGGAAGACTTTCAGTGAGCTTTGTTCTTAGGCAACCCACATTAGTTGAATGTGTTAAGTGCAATGATACTTGTATTTTCCTACCCTTTTGTCAACTGCTGTGAATGCTGTATGGTGTGTGTTCTGTTACTGATACATAAGTGTGGTAATGTGAACTGAAGCTGATGAGTTGAGAATATAAACTGAACTTGTGGTGTGCTTTGAAGGAGTACTTGGAAGCAGAGTTTACAGTGAGCTCAGGTGTCTCAAAGAAGGGTGGAAGTTCTAATGTCTGTTAGCTACCCATAAGAATGCTGTTTGCTACAGTTCTGTGTCCTGTGCTTGGATGCTTTTTATAAGAGTTGTCAATGCTGGAAATTCTTAAATAAAGCTGATTTCAATTTTTAAAAATGATTATCAGGATCAAAACAGGATATGTGATGAAAGGTTCAATGATTTGGGTTATTTTTGGCCATTAGGTGACACAATACTGACTGTCACTCACTATATAAGCCTCCTATCTTATGTATTAGATTTTATGAAAATGATACTAATTAGCTTCTCACATCTTCAGAGTACCATAAAAGTTAAAAAGGACTTAAAGGCGATTTTACGAATACGTGAGAACATATTGATCATTAGGTTGATAAAACCTGTTTTATTAAATCAGTGCATTTGGAGATTCTGATTTTGACATCTAAGAGGGAACTGATACATTGATTTTCCTTGAGAGCCAGGTCTTTATTTGCACTTGTTGGGGGCTGGACCAGGTAATTGCCTGAAATTCTTCCTCAGTTTCTGTTTATCTTCAATCCCAGCAAATCTCCCTCAAAATTTAATTCTATGGAGAAACTTACGTAGATTATCTCACCTGGCTGTAGTGATCTCAGTGATATCACCAACCAGTATGACATATGTGTTTCCAATGGTATAGTCGATCATGAAATTGTATTTTGATTGTACATGTTTTATATGATCCTAATGATGCTTGTCCTTTTGTGGAGAGCATAGAACGTAGGTTGTGTGTTTTCACAGATCTGGTGCAGAAAGTGATAATAAATCAACATTATTGCTGAAAAAAATATAAAATAATAAAAGAGTATGAGACCTCCAGCCCCCCTGCTCCCTCCTCTCTTACTCCCACTCTCACCATGTGATACCCTGGCTCCCCCTTTGCTTTCTACCATGATTGTAGGATTCCTGAGGCCTCCACCAGGAACAGATGCTGCTATGCTTCCTCTACAGCCTGCAGAACTGTGAACCAATTAAAATTCTTTCTTTATAAATTACCCAGTCTCAGGCATTCCTTAATGGCAACAAAAACAGGCGAACATATAAAGCAATCTTGAGGGGAAAGAAAAAAGCTGGAGGCATCACACTTCCTGACATCAATTATATTACAAAGCTATAGTAACTGAAATAGTATGGGACTGGCATAAAGCAGACATATCAACTAATGAATCAGAAGAGAGAACCCAGAAATAAACCTACACATTTATGGTCAAATGATCTTCAACAAGGATTCCAAGAACACACAATGGGGAAAATAATAGTCTCTTCCAAAATGTTGGGAAAACTGGATATCAACATGCAAAAGAATGACAATGCACCCTTATCTTACACTATACACAAAGATCAAATCAATGGATTAAAGACTTAAGTGTAAAGCTTGATACTATAAAACCCTTTTTAAAAAAATGGGGAAAAGGCCAGGCATGGTGGCTCATGCCTATAATCCCAGCGCTTTGGGAGGCCAAGGCAGGAGGATCACCTGAGGTCAGGAGTTTGAGATCAGCCTGGCCAACATGGTGAAACCCCATCTCTACTAAAAATACAAAAAAAAAAAGGCCAGGTGTGGTTGTGGGCACCTGTAATCCCAGCTACTTGGGAGGCTGAGGCAGGAGAATCGCTTGAACTCAGGAGGCAGAGGTTGCAGTGAGCCGAGATCGCACCACTGCACTCCAGCCGGGGCAACAAGAGCAAAACTCTGTCTCAAAAAAAAAAAAAAAATGGGGAAAAACCTTTTTGACATTAGTCCTGGTAATAATTTTTTAAATGTGACACCTAAAGCACAGGCAACAAAAGCAAAACTAGGCAAGAAGGACAACACCAAGCCAAAAAACTTCTGCACAGCAAAGGAAACAACCAACAGAGTGAAAAGGCAACCTACAGAACTAGAGGAAATATTTACAAACTATGTATCTGATAAGGGGTTGATGTCCAATATATATAAGGAGCGCCTACAACTCAATAGCAAACATACAAATAACCTGAGTAAACAATAGGCAAAGGACCAAAATAGATATTTCTCAAAAAAAGAAATTCAAGTAGCCAACAAGCATATGAAAAGGTGCTGGACATCTCTAATCATGGAAATGCAAATCAAAACTACAGTGAGGTATCGTATAACACCTCTTAGGATATCTGTTTTCAAAAAAAAACAAAAAGATAACAAGCGTTAGTAAGGATGTGGAGAAAAAGGAACCCTTGTACACTGTTGATGAGAATGTAAACTAGTACAGCCATTATGAAAAACAGTACGGAGATCCCTCAAGAAATTAAAAGTAGAATTGCCATATGTTCCAGCAATCCCACTTCTGGGTATCTATCTAAAGGAAATAAAATCAGTATGTCAAAGAGCTATCTGCACTCCAACGTTCATTGCAGCATTAGTCACAACAACCATAACACAGAAACAACCTAAATGTTCTTTGACAAATGAGTGGATAAGGAAAATGTGGTTTATATACACAATGAAATGTGATTCTACCTGAAAAAAGAAGGAAATCCTACCATTTGCAACAACATAGATGGAACTGAAGGACATTATGCCAAGCGAAATAAGTGAGATATAGAAAGAGAAATACTATATGACCTCACATTTGGAATCTAAAATAAACTCATAGAAGCTGAAAGTAGGGTGGTGGTTGTCAGAGACTTGGGGGAGGGCAAAATGGGGTTATGTTGCCCAAAGTGTACAAAGCTTCAGTTATGCAAGATGAGTAAGTTTTGGATATTTAATGTACATCATGGTGACAATAGGTAGTAATACTGTACTGCATACTTGAAATTTGCTAAACTGATAGATTTTAAAGTAAATCTTAACACACACATACACAAAACAAAAATGGCAACAGTAGAGGTGACTAATTGGCTGGAAGGCGGGGATCAGTTCACGATGTATGCATGTATCAGTACATCGAGTTGTACAGCTTCAGTACATAAAACTTCATGTCAATAATATTCCAATAAAGCTATTGAAAGAGAGAGAAAAACAAATGAGGAAAAAATAGGCTTTCTTTGGTCAATAATTTTTTTCAAGAATTATATCTCACTGAATGTAAAGTGAGCTTCCTATAAAGTTGAAAGAAAGTTAAAAGTTGTTACTGTGTTTGCAAATCTGTCTTGGCCTGAGGATGAAGAGTAATTGAGACATTAAAGATGAAAGAATTGCTAAGAGCTTCAAAGGAAACAAGCAAATAAAACAGAGGAAACAATTATTAGCTCTAGGAAAAGCGAAAGGTTACATAGGAAATAAGTTTATTCTTAGTACACTATGGGACTTGGCTGTGAATAATATTTATATAGTTAGAATAAAATACATGTTGAATTTTTTCCTGCTCAAAAAAAGATCTTTATTACTTCAAATAGTTTCTGAGGGTCAGGAATCTAGAAGCAGCTTAAAGGCTCCAGGTCTCTCAGGAGGTTGTAGTCGAAATGTCTGCTGAGGCTGCAGTCTCCTGAAAGGTTGACTGGGATGAGAGGATGCATTTTCAAGATGGCTCGCTCCCATAGCTGTTGGCAGAACACCTCACTTCCTCCCACTTTTGGCAGGTGGCCTCAGTTCCTCGCCACATGAGGGTTTCCACAAGACTGCCTGAGTGTCCTCATGACATGGCAGCTGGCTCCCTGCTGAGTGAGCCATTAGAGAAAGAGACAGAGACAGAGGGCCAAACGGAAGCTGCAGTGTCTTTTACAACCAAATCTCAGAAGTGACACACCATCATTTCCACGTTTTCTATTTGTTAGAATTGTGTTCCTAAATCTAACCCACACTCAAGGGAGAGTGATTAGGCTCCACCTCTTGAATGGAGAAGTATCAAGAAATTTGTGGACTTTTCAAAATCAGTACAACTACTGAGGTAGAGAATCCAAAAGAATATGCATATAATTTATCATAATTAATTAGAAAGCTTAGTCAGGTTGCCAAAAACAGAATCAATATATAAAATCAATCATATTTTTATGCAGCCGTAAGAGTTAGCAAATGGGATTTTTTAAACAAGATACAAAATTAATAGGAAGATATGATTTTTTAAAAGTCAAATTAATCTAAATTTTTGTCATACTTGATACACTGATTCTAAATTTCATAGAAAAGGCAAAAAAACAAGAAATATTTAAATATAAGTAGAGAAACTTGCCTTATCAAATATAAAGGTTTATTTTAAAGCTACAGAAATCTAGAAAGTATTTGATACAAAGATGGATAAACTGACTATTGCTCAAAACAGAGAACCCAAAAAGAGACCCAAACATACATAGATACTTAATATTTGATAGAAAGGGCATTGCAGACCTATAAAAACAGGCTATTTGATAATTCCTGGGATAATTAGTTGTCCACATTTTTTAAGCCAATTAGATTTTCACCTCATACAAAATGAATTCCAGCTGAGTTAAAGACATAAATACAAAACTCAAAACTTTTTAAAAATTAGAATAATATGTGTAGGAGAATGTCCATGACCTTGAGGTAGGGAAGGATCTCTTTAAATAAGACATGCAAAAGCAAAATACAGATAATAAAAGATTGAAAAATTTACTGCACTAATTTCTTTAATTCATCTCTAATGAAAATCAACATAGGAAAAGAAATGACAAGCCACAATCTAGAAAAAGTTCTTTTCCACATATAACACCAACAAAGGATTAGTACTCAGAATATATGTAGCACTTTTACTGAAAGAAGAGAAGCAATCCAATGGAAAATGGGCAAAAGGTATTAATAGGCAATTCACAGAAGGAAAAAAATAAATATACAATAAATATATGAAGGTATTCTCAGTCTCACTGAGAATAATCAGGGAAATTCAAAATAAAACCAAAATGAGTTACCATCTCCACACTCGTCAAATCGGAAAAAATGTCAACCTAATATTTCAAATGTTCAGCAGAACTCAGAAAAACAGAAATTTGTATATACTGCTGATAGGAATATAAACTGGTAAAACTATTTTTGGAAAACAATTTGGCAAAATGTCGTACAAGACTACTTCCTGTATTCCTCTATGATCACTTAATAATTATGGAGTCTTAGGGAGATGGGGGCATCTGACAGGATTTCCAACTTTCTGTAAGTTAAAGGATGAGTAGAGGAAGTATAATGAGACAAACTGAGACAGCATGAGACAGACTGAGTTTCAGATACCTGTAGAACATTCAGCTGTCGATACCAACAGGCGGATGAACATGTTTCTGGAACTGAGGGAAGATGTCTGTACCATGGACGAAGATTTGGGGTCTTTAGTGTGTAGGCTGAAGGAAACATAAAATGGAAGATCATGAGCCTAAATGCCTGAGAATGCATTCGTTTCACATGCGCAATATCTTTAAAGACAGGTGTTAAGCTAAGTCACTATTGGCTCCTGCTGATTTAAACACACTTGTTTCACCTGCTTGGGGTTAAGTTGGGAATTCTGATGTGGGTGATATAAAGAGTCATGCATCTGTTTAGACCACCAGGTGACCCCAAGTGCTTGGACTTGAACATTTAATTTTATAATATTCTTGGCTGGGCACAGTGACTCACGCCTGTAATCCCAGCACTTTGGGAGGCCAAGGCAGGTGGATTACCTGAGGTCAGGAGTTCAAGACCAGCCTGGCCAATGTGGTGAAACCCCAGCTCTACTAAAAATACTATATATATATAGCCAGGCATTGTGATTCATGCCTGTAGTCCCAGCTACTCAGCAGGCTGAGGCAGGAGAATCACTTGAACCTGGGAGGTGGAGGTTGCAGTAAGCCGAGGTCACACCACTATGTCCAGCCTGGGCAACACAGAGAGACTCTGTCTCAAAAAAAAAAAAAAAAAAAAGAAAGTATTATTACTCCCATGACCTGAGAAAATAGACTACAATGTATATTAATTATTCTTCTGTGCTCATTCAAAATCTCATGCATTGGATACAATACATCAGATTTCATTCTAAGAGGATTTTATGGACTTTTGCAAATAGCCTGTTATGCTACCTGCGTATTACAGGACCAATATAGGGTTAAATCAGTAACTGACAAAGTATAGAATGCTACATCTTCTTACTTTGATGCCATTCTTATTAAAGTTTTGGCCTCTGTTTGGTATGCAATAAGAAAAGGGGTAGTGGAAAAAGAATTTGATTTGGATTAAGGATTAAGATTTAGTGAATGGGACATGGTTAATTTTCGAGCTGAGCAGGGCCAATATAAACTTTTCAGCAAATTCTAGCATTATAGGAACAGTGCTTGAAGAATAAAAGGTAATAGTTTAGGGCTAATAAAATAATATTAAAATTGATGTTATTCATATGGACATTGGGACCAATAAAGTATCCTTTATTGGTTTATGTTTAAAAGCACCACACAACTTCCCTACCTTTGCCTGGTTTCTAAGACTTGGAATTAAATCTCCACTTTGAACGACCTATGTCAGCTGTCTCCTTTTAGGGTCAAGTGAAAACAAAAGTAACATCTCAACCACCTGCCTCCTAAACAAGAGAAGATTCAGGATTTCATTCAAAAGGAAACTTATTCAGAAGAACAATGTCAGCCTTAGGTAAGGTCCCAGTTTCTTGGCTGGCAGTTCAGGCCTCCCCAATTCTCCAGTTTCTGTCCCTGATGCACAAGCATCACTAATGTGCATTTTCTACATATGGAGATAGGCAAGAAAAAGGAATTGGATGTTGCCATTCATCTGACAAAATGCAGCTTGCCCTTGACCTGGGAAATCTCATTCTGTTTCTCGAGTGACTCAATTCTATAGATTCTGAAGAAGTGAGGGCTAATGCTTCAAAATGCTCCTGTCAGCCACCACCAGGTCTGAGCATACACTACAGTTGTATGGTGGCATCCAGTTGTCAACAAGCTAGGAAGAGACCAGGCCAACTGCTCACTTAGTGCGAGTATCCATAAATTTCTCTATAGATATAGACATGTATTGGATTGCAGATTTCTGCTTCAGTGTTAAGAGGTACGCAATATATTTACCATGATCAGTTTCTAAAATTCAAGGGTGTTGGATAAAAGAGGCATTATGCTAGGTGCATACAACAGAAAAACAAATCAAGATGTGGTCCCAAGCCTCAACCCACATACACAAATAACTATATTACATCATGGAAATCTTGTGGAAGGCGTATCAAGTTCTCCAGGAAGACAAATGAGGGAGCAATGACTTCTTGAGTGAGATGAAGGGGAAACTCACGGAAGAGGTGGCATTTTAGCCAGGTCTTGGAGAATGAGTAGGGTTTTCCAGGTTGAGACCCTCCAGCCATAGGCAATGACTTAGACAAAGCCCTTATTTTAGGAGACATTGAAAGGAATGTATGGGAAAGGGTACTAGAAGGGACTTGAAATGCGGGAAGCCCCAGGTTCTTAAGAGTCTTGCAATTTAAAGATTTTGGACTATAACCCAGTAGTTCTGAAACTTTAATGTATATTAGAATCACTAGGCAATCTTGTTATGATTTGGATTCAAGAGTTCCGTGATATGGCCAGAGATTCTGCATTTCTAATAAGCTCCCAAGTG
This sequence comes from Symphalangus syndactylus, assembly GCF_028878055.3. Lineage (NCBI taxonomy): Eukaryota > Metazoa > Chordata > Mammalia > Primates > Hylobatidae > Symphalangus > Symphalangus syndactylus. The sequence goes on from NC_072446.2 coordinate 69,776,165, forward strand.
ATGCAGATGTTGCTGGTCTCAGCAGCACACTTTTGAAAACAAGGTACTAGAACCGAGCTACCAAGTACAGTAACCACTAGCCACATGTGCTAGTTAAATTTAAATTATTACTATTTAAAATTAAAGGTAAAGCCTAATGAGACTCACTTGAACCTGGCAGCCAAAGGTTGCAGTGCAGTGAGCCGAGACCACGCCACTTCACTGCAGCCTGGGTGACTGAGCAAGACTCTGTCTCAAAAAAAAAAAAAAAAAACAACTTAAGGCCTAGTTCCTCAATCACACTAAACACATTTTACACTAAACACACTTCAAATGCTCAACAGCCACATGAGGCTAGTGGTTGCGATATTGGACAATGCAGAAATAAAACATTTCCATCATCACAGACAATTCCACTGGTTATAGTGAAAGTTCCATTGATTCTAGAGGACAACACAGCACCATTAAGTATATTCAGAAAGGGATATAATACCAGCTAGTGAAAATAGCAACTATTTTAACACATTGCTTGCCACGAGCCAAGAAACATTTGTGGTAGTTTTAAAATTTGTCCATAAATTCTTTTATACTCATCCCTTTAAGAGGTAGAGCCTCATTTCTAACGAACAAAATATGTAAAATGTGACAGATGTGATGGTGTGACTTTCAAATCTCAGTCATAAAAAGCTGTTGTGGCTTTCTCCTTGCTCTCTCTCCCTGGGGTCACTCGCTCTGAGGGAAGCCAGGGGCCATGTTGTAAAGACATTTTAAGCAACCCTGTGAAGGTGCCTATGCTGTGAGAAACTAGGCTCCAGTCAACAGCGATGTGATTGAACTATTTTAGAAGTAGATAATCCTCCCGTTCCTGTTGAGATCAGTGCATCCCCAGCTAACATCTTGACAGCAACTTCATGAAAGACCCTGAACCAAAGTTATTCCCAAATTCCTGACCCATAGAAATGGTAAGATAATATCAGAGTCAAAATAATAATAATAAAAAAAAGAAATGGTAAGATAATAAATACTTGTTTTAAGCCATTAAATTTTTGAGTAATTAGTTACATGGCCATAAATAGCTAATATACTGTTCTAAGCACTTTGCATACTTTAACTCACGATAACCCTTTAATGGAACCTACCATCTTATCTGCATTTTATAGATGGGGAAACCAAGACAGAGAGGCTAATTAGGTTGTTTTTGGTCACACATCCAGTAAGCATAGGAATAGAGATTCAAACCCATTAGGCTAGGATCCAGAGTCTTGCTCTCAACCACTACACTGCTCTATCTCAGATCGGTTAGAACACATTTATGGGGGTAGCATGGAGGACAGCTCAGAGAGCCACTGAAGGAAAGAAGGCTTCCTCTTATTCTGGCTGCATTTTAGGGTCACCTAGAAAACTTTTACCAATGCCCAGCCTCACTCAAGATCAACTGAGGCATACAAAAAAATTAGCCTGGAGTAGTGTCAGGCGCCTGTAGTCCCAGCTGCTGGGGAGGCTGAGGCAGGAGAATGGTGTGAACCTGGGAGGCGGAGCTTGCAGTGAGCCGAGATCGTGCCACTGCACTCCAGCCTGGGCGACAGAGCGAGACTCCGTCTCAAAAAAAAAAAAAAAAAAAAATCAACTGAGGCACAATCTATGAGGTGCTACCAAGCATTGTAGTCTTTAAACAATGTTCCTCCCCACCCCGGCTTCCTGCCCAAATGATTCCAATGTGCAGCCGGGGTCAAAAGCCAAAGACAGAGCTTTGCTACTCCAAGTGTGGGCCCAGAAACTTGTTAGAAGCAGAATTTGTATTCCAACAAGATTGCCCAGGTACCTTTTATAACATTAAAGTTTGAGAAGCACTACTGTAATCCCTACCTCAGGCTATATCTGGTAATGGGCAGCAGCTGAACATCAAACAGGTTGGCACATATGGTATTTGCTGCAGGAACTGAAATTGAGTGCATAGAGAAAAACCTAAGCTTAATATTTTATACAGTGGTTCTTCAAAATGCCAAAAAGACAGGAAGAAAGAAAACTCGAAGAGACAGGTGATAAAAGCAGAAGAGAACAAATAACTTTTTTCTGTGTCAAAGAGAAATAAAGAACTCCAGAGGGTGATCAGTAAAAATTAGGGTGTCAGAAAAGGCCTGCCTTAAAAGACAAAAAAAATCAAACAAGACAGCAAAATTGCTTCTCATCAGTTTGAGGCCAGGGGTAACTCTATATTCACTGTATGACTTTGGAGATTTTGTGAAAGGAATGTGAAAAACTGCTTTATTCTACCCTTATCTGTCTACGGTAAATAACATGCCAGTAAAAGTCAACAACTTAAAAGGGAGGGAACAGAACTTACTTTTGCCCTATTCGGTTATCAGTAGTATAATTACAATTAATCCTCAGTTAAGGATGGCCAGCTTTATGACTTATCCATGGACTTTAAATTTTATCAATGCCATCTGTTATTTAAAAAGCCAATCACATATGGCATTTCCTCTATCCTCCACAAGGCTTCCAGGAAGGTGGGAAGAGAGTGTCCTATCAATCTATACATGAGAAAATAAAGTTCTAGGGAGATTACTCGTGGCATCTTCTTACCTCAAAAGAGGGTAGTAGAACCCATGCCCCATATAGCTGCTGGGACAGTATAAGTTTCTACTACTTTCCCAAAAGGATGCACAACTTAAAAGGTAAATCCAAAAACACTTGCAACATAGATGGCAGTGTAACAGGTATTGTCAAACACTGGCATCCATCTGATTCCCTAGAGGGCTTGTTTCAACACAGCTTCCTGGCCCCTATCCCCATAATTTCTGACTTAGTAACTTGGGCTGTAGCCAGAGAACTTGCCTTCCTAAAAGGTCCCCAGGTGATGCTGATGCTGCTGGTCCCAGGACCACACGTTGAGAACCACTGCAGTACAGCACAAAGAGCAACACTACAGCCTAGTGTTAAGGAGCTGGAACTCTGAGCCAGTGTCATGGTTGAAATCTCAACTCTGCTTCTTCCAAAATGTGTGACCGTAGACAGGTTACTTCGCCTCTCTTTGTCTCCATTTTTTTATTTGTAAAATGAGAGCAAGAGTAGGGCTATCTCTTAGAATTGTCATAATTATTTAAAATGTTAATTTATCTAAATGGCACAGAACAGTGCTTAGCAAATTAGAAAAGCTCTCTTAATGTCAGCCATTAACACCAAAGCACGTTAAAAACAAAAAATTTATTTTTGTAGTCGCTTTACCCAGCATAATTAATCCATATTATTTACTTATTTTTTCAGTTATTTTATTGTAAACACAATTATCAATCTTGTTTGCAAATACTACATATAAAACAATAATCCATCAAATTGATACAAGAGATGAGCAGGGAAGTGTTGAGAGAAGGGCAGGGTCCCTGGCAAGGGTTCAACCCTTAGTCCTGTGCCCACAGACCTAGGTGAGAAAAGGCACTCCTGCCTTCACGCCCAAATGTTGCATTTTCCAAGACCACCCTGGCCCACCACGTCCCCATCCTATGCCTATTAAAAATCCTGGAGACCCTAGAAGGCACAGACCACAGGCAGTTGGATATCAAGAGGAACACACTGGCAGAAGGGCACACAGGCAGCTGGACATCAAGAGGAGCAGAGGAGCAGAAGAACACACTGGCCGACACCAGCAGACACAAGCAGGTTATCGACCAGCGGAATGACATGGACACAGAGGGGAATTTGGCAGGGGGAAGTCAGAGGAGAGTCCAGCCACTGAGCTGCCCAACTCCAGGGGAAAACCACCTTCCAGCTCCATCCTCCTTTCTGGCTCCACATCCATCTGCTGAAAGCTACTTCCACTCAATAAAACCTTGCACTCATTCTCCAAACTCACACGTGATCTGATTTTTCTGGTACACTAAGGCAAGAACCCTGGGATACAGAAAGCCCTCTGTTCTTGTGATAAGACAGAGGGTCTAACTGAGCTAGTTAACACAAGCCCCCTACAGAGAACAAAACTAAAAGAGCACCCTGTAACACACGCCCACTGGGGCTTCAGGAGCTGTAAATATCACCCCTAGATGCTGCCCTGGGGTCAGAGCCCACACGCCCCACAACCCATCCGTCTGCTCCCCCTAGAGGTTTCAGCAGCAGGGCACCAAAGAAGTGAGCCACATCCCCATGGCACGCACTGCAAGGGGGATAAGGAAACATTTCCCATTTCAAAAATGAGAGAACAACATAATTTTCTGTGACTAAGAACATATTCCAGAAGGCATAAGCAGATTTTGTCCTAAGTCTGTAGCTACAACAGAATCAAAAGTGTTCTTTAAAATCACTTATACACTCTCATTATTAAACAAGAGTTTAATACATGCTATGGCGTAAAAGGACTATGTCATGCTATGGCATGACAGGAAAAGGAAATGAGAATGTCAGGACAGAGCATTTTGGAGCAGGAAGAAGATGAAACACAAGTGCGGGCTGAAAGACAATGGGACCCTTGGCCTGCCAGATCCAAGATGGCCACCGCTGCCTCCAACTCCGGGAGGCAAAGCCAGCAAAAGACCAACACCCAGAACACTGGACCTGGAATGAGCTAAGGGGGAATCAGCTAAACAAATTTAGAAAGAAATATTCAGATAGAGGGACCAGAAAAGGCAAACCCAGAGCTCTAAGAGGAGGAAGTGGAGGAGACAAATAGAAGGAACTGGCATTGTCTGAAGGATTCAGAGGCAAGAGTTTAAATCTACCTGCAAGTTTTACAAATGTTGTACTTTCTATCACAAAAATATCACAAATTGAACTATTGGCCCTTCATCATCTGGCCCTACGTTCTTCCACCTCAATTTCCTATTCCATCTTAACCACTTTTTGTCCAGTCACACCCACTGCTTACGATTTTCCCAAAACATAAACTGATGCTGCAGCAGCCAAGCCTGTGCCAACATTAGTCCCTAGACTTGAAAGAAACTCCTCTTACTGAATCCTTTCCACGCTTTAAAGCCAAATCAAAATCCATCTTCTCTGCTTTCTCAAAGTAAAATTAATTTCTCCTTCCTTCATGCTTATTATGTTATTTTTAGTCATTCTGTTAACATGTAACATCCTGCCTTATGGTATGGTAAACAGGTGCCTGCCTGCCTGCCTCAATCTCAAGTTACTTGAGGCAAAGAACCAGCACTCTGAACTCAGGACATGGCTGGTAGTAGATGCTGCTGGGTTCTCTGAACTCACCATTCTTCAGATCCAGACTTTCTACTGTAAGTGCCTGTGGACCTGCCTCAGGGGCTTTGTCTTGTGACTAGATTGTGCTTGCCCAGGCAGAAAAAAAGTAAGAACTATGGAATAAATGCCCCTGGGAACATCCCTCAGCCAATTACAATCATGGACTGGTGGATTAATACCCGAAGCTTCCTTGTCTCTTTGGCAGAACAATCCTGAGGTGCATGTTCCACACAGTCTCTGAGAGGTCCCCACCAGATTTGGGCCCTAGCTGTCTTCAGCAATAACCTGCTCATTAATGAACCCTGTATTGGCCCTCTTCCCAGCTCATTCTTACTTCTCTACATTTTTGTTGGCATTTCCCAAAATCACCCCTCAAATAAATACCTGCTCTGGAATCCTTGTTTTGGAGTCTGTCTACAGGAATTCAGTCTAAGACAATGCTAAATAAATATCAACATTTGGTTAATGACTTAAATTCATGGAAGAGGTGAGACCAAAAAGAAACAGAAAACTCCAAGAAAGAAAGATAAATGTTATGATAAATTTCCAGAGGCAAAAATGAGCAAGTGGATGCTGAGATTTTCTTGGTCTGGAGGTTATAGGCTGGAGAGAGGGGCAGTCAAAGCTGAACAGGTAGACCACATAGACCAGATTTTTATGATGACGGTCTTCCCCCATGAAATCCTCAGATGTTTTCTCATGGGATTTCTTTGTAGAACAGCTAAAAGTAATTAATTTATTGAAGTTATTTTAGCATTATGAGATTAAGACCTAGGTACTCTCAGGAAGCATATAAAAATATTCCAAAAAAAAAAAAAACCCTTCAGTTATAGGAGTGACAGCCTGTTGAATGAGACTTTTTCTCATGTCTCAAAATTTCAGTGTAAATCCCAAAGCAAAGAACTGTATCAGTCAAGATGGGCAATGTAAATCTGCAGTAACAAACAGCCTCAAAATCTCAGTGGTTTAAAATAAAGATTTGGGGTTTTGCTTATACAGCATGTCTAAAGTAGGTTTGTGGAAGGCTCTATGCCATGTCACTCAGGGACTATTTTCTTACAACTCCAATATCTCTAAAGCAAGTCTTCACAGTTTGCCATTAAGGAAAAAGATGGGCTGGGGAGTTAAGCGCTGGCAATTAAACACTTCCATCCAGAAGTGAAATGTATGTTTATTATTCATATTTCAGAAACAGTCACATTGCCATGCCTAACTCAAAGGAGATGGGGAATTTTAGCCATCCATGTGCCTCGTAGTGGAGTTAAGGAGGGGTTCCAGAAGATCAAGCAAAGGGTGAATCACTAGCCTCAGGTATGCAAAGCACAGGAGTTCCCCAGTGAAGGTACCCAATGAACCCATAAATGTGTCCCACAAAAGAGTCAGCATTTGGGCACCAGCCATCACAGTGAAAATGGGGGCCAACGGGTAAGAGAACTACACTGAGCACCCACTAAAAGAAAGAAAAAAAAAAGACTCAGGAAATGGGATACAGGAATGGGATATTAAAAGAATCAACCATCATTCCTTCCCCTTTTCTAGACTCTGAGCCATGAGTCTTGAGGCCTGAGCTACAGAAAAAACATTTTTAACTGAATGCAACATTGAACGTATTGGTTTAGCTGAGACTACATTTTATAATACAAAAATGAGATTGTTTTTACAGCTAAAAGTGAACAAAAAGCTGTCATTAGGAGAAGGAGAGGCAAGGCAAAAGCAACAGAGAATTTTAAGGTCAGTAATGGATAGAAAATAAGCCTATTTCCTGTTTTGCTTCCATCAAGTTAAGCCCATTCAGTAAACCAGCTATATAAGCCAAAACAAAATGTCATACAAATTCTTACCAGCCCATTCTTCTCTTTAAGATAGGAAAATAGAATGGAGAATATAAATTACTTTTTTCTGTTCTATATTCTCAATATCACTTAGCCTTTAGAAAGTAACTTTTCTTGAGGCTAGCATTGTAAATATCTAGTACACTTTTATTTACAAATAGCAATAGACTCAACTAATTTGTTTAAACAAATACAACTTTCATTATTTTACAGAACTAAAAGTGGAGCAGCTGCAGGATCAGTTAATTCAAGGCTCAATCACATCATAACCCTCAAAGTCTGAGATTATCTTGGATTTCCCTCATAGTCACAAAATGGCTGCTGAAGCTCCGCTAACACATTCCCACTTGACAATATCCAGAGATAGGAACATAAGCATATCTTTTTCTCTGCTCTCCTTTTAAGATCAAAGAAAACATGTCCAGATGCTCTCCAGCTGACTTCTCTTCAGTGCTATTGACAAGAATTCGGTCACATTCTATTCTTAAATCACTCACTAGAAATGAGAACAAAACTACCACAATTGGCTTGAATTTAACAAGATTCACCCCTGGGGACCAGAATGGACTGAAGCCCATAGCCACCTGATACATGAATAAAGTGTGTTCTCTTAAAAGAGAGAGGAAGTGGCAACTGCTGATAGGCAACAAACACATTATGTAAAGAGGACATTTGTCCTACCAAGTGAAAAGAGGTGCTGTCTCAGGTAAGGTTTCTAGAAGCAGAGCCTGAGACATGATCTATTGCAGGTGGGCTCTCAGGGAAAGGGGAGTAGGAAAAGCAGGATGGAGTAGGAATGGTGTTATGCAAGGAGGAGGTGGTCTCAGCTGGACTTTACCTTCAGCCTGATTTCATGGGGAACCTTGGAGTGTGCATAATATCATAAAATTGTTTCTACCTTTGGGCAAAGGACCAACATTCTGTATCCCATTTTCAGTCTGTCATTGTCTGAATTGTTGGATGCCCCAATTTTGGTTTCTGCCTTAAAAAAAAAAAGGTGAGGTGACTTTCTTCAATGGGGGACAATTCTCTGGAGAAAGAAGCAACTATGAGTCATTAGGCATCAACTTGTACATACAGGGATGAGTGCCCCAGTCCAGTAGAAGGGATCTGGGTGGAGCACTAACAGTATCTGCCATAGATGTTCTCACTGAAAATAGACCTGAGGACTGAAAAACTTAACTGGCTTCTAGAATGGCACTCTCCCCAAGATGCTTGGCACACTGAGCCATTCTCATCTGTCCTATAGCAGGACAATTACAGAAAGTGTGGTCAACCCAGGCCACAGAGCAAAATATCTGTGTTTTCCTCTGAAGGAGCCCAAAACTATTACTATGTTCTAAGGTCCAGCAGTTAGCTCCCACGGTGCAGCCTGAGTTTCAGACACAGCTTCTAGAGCTTTTACTGGGCATGGAACCCGAGGTGAAAAGCATCACATATTCATATCTGCCCTGCTGCACCCTCTGGAAGGTGCTGCAAGCCACACAGTCAGGCTAACAAGTTCCTGAAACTGCTGGTTCTGACGGAGGCTTTGTGGGTCTGAGTGGTCTCATCCTTGGGACAAAAGCAACTGAACTTAGAGTGTTGCTTGCTTTCATCCAGTGGTGTCAGGCTGAAGTGAGGTCAAGATGCATCTCCCAGAGCCTGTGGCCCAGTCTGAGACCTATGGTGTATCAATCAATCCACACACTTTTAACAAACTTTCCACTGCCAGCAATCTGATAGGAAAAGGTTAAGCAAGTCTGCCACTTTCAAATTTCACTCCAGATTTCCTCTGGGTCGAAGAGGGCCAAGTTACAGTAATTCCTCTTTTTCACTAGAAATGGAAAGAGTTTAGAGAATACTGAGACAATGAACAAGTCTTTCCAAATCATCTATTTTTTAAATTGCAGGCAGAATTGTAATGTACAGATTAATTTCCTCTTAAAATATAGACGGAGTTTGAAAATAGGAAGAAAGGAAGCCTAAACAAATCAATTTTGGCAGAAGTTAAAACATTTGAAAACAACTTGAATATTCTAGCTGCCATCTAACAGGAAATGGAAAAAATGTGAAAGCCTACTAACAATTAATATTAGAGAAGTCAGTGCTTCTAATAAGAATACATACACACACACTATATATATATATATATATATATATATAGAGAGAGAGAGAGAGAGAGAGAGAGAGAGTCTTGTATTTTATTTTCCTGCATTTATGTCTTATCCCTTTTATATATTGTAAGCTTTTTTCCAGGAAGGTTTGATTCAGGCTCACTTTCATATACCCACTCCCACCCCTGTGTCTTGCACACAGAAGGCACTCAATCAGTATTTGTTGAATTTATGAGTAAACAAAATCAGCAGAAATTTAGTTAAACCATTTTATGATCTGCTACCATCATCATTAATAGTACAACTTATCACTTACCCAACTTTAAAAAAAAAATTGGAACAAGTCCTCTTAACACTTTAGCACCTTATGTATAAATGACTTGCCAAAAACAAACTGAACTGCAAAGGCTTTGAAAGCAAAATCTGTTCCCTAACACACTTCAGTATCTGCAAATAATTCTGAGTGTAGAGAAATTCATTACGTAAGGATGCCCTCTGCTGGAAACACTTTTCCGTGAAGCACAGAAGACAAACTTGCTTCATGGGTTCACCTACACTTCCCACTTCCTTACCAAAGGAGAAAAAGGCCTACAGAGCCTAAATCTGAGACCCTAATGTGTGAAAAGGCTTGTAAACACTGCCCTTTGTGTTCACACAAAATCCTAGAATGCCATTCTCCTCATTTCAGATAGAGTCATTTCAAAGTAAGGCACAAGAAGAAAGAAATCTTAAAAGATAAACTTCAGAAAAGTGTTCAGGTCCTAGCACGCGGAGAACATTTCATATGTGCTCAATTTTATCCCATCAGTGCTGCCTTCTGAGACTATTTTTCAGGATGTGTTTAGGATCAGAAGCACTAAGTCCAGTCTCTTGGTTGGATTTCATCTACAGAAATTATATCCTGATATTTTTCCTTACATTTCAACTGAAAAGGAGATTGCTCACTTCCTGGCCCAATCTGATCTTAGTAATGCTAAAAGCAGACTAATTATTGAGTTTTAAAGTCTAGATAGCCCCTTTATTTCTTGTTCTCCCTCTCTTCTCCATCCTCCTTCTGTGTCTCTGTATTCTAGTTGAATGTTTTATGTCTCATAAATTAATGTTTCTAGGAAGCCTCCTTTGGGGAAGCTGTTCATCTTTTACTGTTCTGCAAGGACCCTCAGAAATTCTCTATTAGACTTTGACATCAGTAGCATATGAAGGGTTAAAACCAACAGCCCAGCAGCCATAGCACTAACCAAAAGAGTGGGGGACAGGAACCACAGGAAGTGCTGACATGGACATGTCAGAAGTGGCTGGAATGGATAATTTCTTACTTGGAAACAGGTTCTGAGGTTCAGCAAAACTCTCATCTTCACCTTTGCAATTTGGATTGGAGCAAATAACTGAAGAATAGTCAGCTAGTCTTTAGGATGGGAATAGTGTCTCGGAAGTACCCTTCTAGGAAAAAAGAGGGTCTGCAGTGCAAGAACTCAAGGGCCCTTTTTCCCATCTCTCTCATCTCCTATCCCTCAGAACCTTCCTCCTGCAGATGCTCTAACTCCAGCCCACCCACCAATCCCCCTCAGTCCAGTTCTTTGGGAAAGTAAACCCCAGAGTTGCTTGCAAATCCTACAGAGAAGGTGTTCAAATTTTAATTTAGCTAAGCTGGTGTGATGGTTAACACTGAGTGTCAACTTGATTGGATTGAAGGATGCAAAGTATCGATCCTGGGTGTGTCTGTGAGGGTGTTGCCAAAGGAGATTAACATTTGAGTCAGTAGGCTAGGAAAGGCAGACCCACACTTAATCTGGGTAGGCACCATCTGATCAGCTGCCAGCATGGCTAGAATATAAAGCAAGCAGAAAAATGTGAAGACTAGACTGGCCTAGCCTCCCAGCCTACATCTTTCTCTCATGCTGGATGTTTCCTGCCCTCGAATATTGGACTCCAAGTTCTTCAGTTTTGGGACTCAGACTGATGCTCCTTGCTTCTCAGCTTATAGATGGCCTATTGTGGGACCTTGTGATGGTGCGAGTTAATTCTTAATAAACTCCCCTTCATATATTTATATTTCATTATTTCTGTCCCTCTAGAGAACCTTGACCAATACACCTGGTTAACATTCCATAAAATTGTGCAGAGCCTTTCTGGGGACTGGTCAATAGGATTATCTGGGTAGTATATTGTTCCTCTCCAGAAAAGGCCAGCTGGATGTCCATTCAAAGGTCTCACAGGGACACACGGATTGCCTTTGTGAGTATACTAAAGTGAAGCCTGGCCCTCAGCCCCTTCAGTCTCATTACTGGGTTTTGTCAGCACACTGGGAATGGACCCACCTGGGAACCACTTAGGGAGCTCCAAAAAGTATGACATCTGAATCACACCATCAGAGATTCTTGTTTAATTGGTCTGGGGGTGGCCTTCCATTTGGGTGTTTAGAAGCTTTCCCAGGTGATTCTAATGGATTCTACTGGGATTCTCATTCTAATGGCCAATGAGATAGACTCACATTAATCAAGCTCAAGGACATCTTCTCAGTTGACAATGAGAAATCATTGTCATGGGAAAGGAAAGGCATGAATCCATAGGATCATTGCATTCTTTACCTGTCTGGATACATGTGGGAGCTGAATCATAACCAGACGATGATTTACTGGGGCTGAAATCAGCATAAAGGGAGTTAGAAGAATCAACTGTACTTATAGCCTGCTGTGTCCTCCCTGGAGAAAGAGTCTTGCAAATAGAACCAGAATACAAGTCAGTGAGCTAAAGCTGTGGCTCCCACACAGTGATGTACACCAGAATCACCTGGAGAGCTGACACAGTGCACAGAACCCCTGGCTGGTTGAAGTAGAAGGGGACTGGCCTTTGTACATTTACAAAGTTTCCCAGGGTATCATCCCAGGGAAGTGAGTAAGCCTCAGAAAACTGGTCTGTAGGTTGTTTTAATGTTTCCAAGGAGGATATATTACCCATAAAATTAACAAAAATAAAGCATTTTTCAATACAGAAGAAATATTACATATATACAGAAAATCATTAAATTACAGGGAAGGTGGTATTTGATTAGCCACCATAATGATCTGGCAAACATTTTCTTTTTTTTTTTTTTTTTTTTTTTTTGAGACGGAGTCTTGCTCTGTCGCCCAGGCTGGAGTGCAGTGGCGCAATCTCGGCTCACTGCAAGCTCCGCCTCCCGGGTTCACGCCATTCTCCTGCCTCAGCCTCTCCGAGTAGCTGGGACTACAGACGCCCGCCACCACGCCCGGCTAATTTTTTTTTTTTTTTGTATTTTTAGTAGAGACGGGGTTTCACCGTGGTCTCGATCTCCTGACCTTGTGATCCGCCCGCCTCGGCCTCCCAAAGTGCTGGGATTACAAGCGTGAGCCACCACGCCCGGCCAACATTTTCACATATATTTACAGGGACAGCAGGCAAGGAGCAGCTAAGAGGCTAAAATTTGGACTTTTTTGTTCTCATACTGCTCCAGAGCAAGTCTCAGAAGAGAGGCAGTTAATATCTCATACCTGGGTTCCACAGACTCTTACATGTTTAGATGCTGTATAAGGGCTTTCAGGTTATAGAGAGTGAAATGGCTCCGTGGCATAAGACATAGCTATTCATAACATGAGTTCCAATGCTTACAGGAAAAGAATCTGAAGATAAACACAATTTTGGAAAACACTAACTTTGTATCCTGAGATTCTTAGTTGTTTCTGAGTAGCTTATGATTTAAAGATCACACTGCCTAAGAACATTTGTCATCTACTTGTTTAAGCAAATGGTTGATTGTGGTGGGTTTCACTTGGCCCCAGGGTTAGTTCTAGTCACTACCTGAAGACGCCCAAACCACTTTCATCCTTGTTTTGGCATTAGTGTAGCAAGAGGCAGAGATAATGATGTACAGTTTGGCTACACTTAAGTATAAAGGGTTTCTATAATCGATACAGAAATGGAAATCCCAGCTTTAGACTTCTGAAAACCAAGATGGGCCTCCAGAAGAGCTGGTTGCATGAAGTCAAAGTACCTACTAGCAGGAAAGTGAGGCTGATGTTGAGGCTGCTGGCCAGAACCTCCCTAAAACAGTAGTAACAGGATTTCTAAGTCATACATCCAAAGGGACAAAGAAAACAGAAGAGATTACAGCAGATAATTAGTGGTTCAGTTTCTAAAGAGCATAAAGTTGGTAGAGCCCAGGCACAGCCAAAGGTGAGGTGCCATGTTGAGAACAGAGCCGTTGAGCGAAAAGGCCACAGAGAAAAGAGTAGAAGTCCTGGCTCCCCTTCCCTTCTCAGCAACAAGGATACAGGCAGGCCTGTCTATACCCTCTTCAGCAGGAGAATTGAAATTTATTTACTGAAGAAAGCAGATTTAAATGTATTGATTTTAAAAATCAACACAATTTTTAGAAAATAAACCAACTAATGAGTAAAAACAAACCTAGAGATACTGAGATATGGATATTTTTCAGTAAAGTAGCCCAATCAGATCACCCCACAGTGAAGGCCACCAATCAACAATCCTTATCATGTCCAGCCTCACTCTCAATACAACCAAGAGTCACCTTTGAGGGAAACTTCCACCATGAAAATGAGATTAAAATAAACTAAGAATAAGAGAACACTGGAATAAACATGGACAAAGGAGGATGGGGTTCAGGAAAAAAATGTTTTTCTATGAACTGTCTTGAAAATTCTCATAAATAAGAGAAGCTATTATAGCATCCATAATAGGAATCTATAAGAAGAAACACTTGGGAGTAAAATAAAGGATATCTTAGAAATTAAAACTAAGCAGAAATTTTAAAAATCAATAAAGTATTTGAAAAATAAAGATGAGGAAATCTCCCAGAAAACAAAACAAAAAGATAGAAAAATGTAGATAAAAAATAAGAAAATTTATCTGTTCAAGGGAAAGAAAATAATCAAATATTTCCTGATTATTCAGGAAATTTCCCAGAACATAGAGATGAGTTTCCACGTGGAAAAGGTCCCCTGAGCATCGAGTAAAATGGAAGAAAATAGACCCACGCCAAAGTGCATCACCACAAATTTTCAGAACTTTGTGGACAAAGAAATTTCCAAAAGAGAAAAAGAGATGGTCATATTGAAAGATTAAAGACAGCATGGCATTAGATTTATCAATAGCAACAATGAACTCTAAAAAACAGTGTTTTTCTATCTAGAATCTTATACTCCAGTTGCGGTGGGCATCCTCTAAAACGGCCTTCGTTATTCTTTGCCTCCTGGTATTCATGACCATGTATAATCTCTTTCCCTTGAAATACAGGCAGGACCCTAGGGCTATGGACTTCGGTGTGTCCCCACAAACTCACATGTTAAAGCTCTAACTCCCCAGTGTGGCTATATTTGGAGTAAGAAGTATTAAGCTTAGGCCAGGCACCATGGCTCATGCCTGCAATCCCAGCACTTTGGGAGGCCGAGGCTGGTGGATGACCCGAGGTCACGAGTTCAAGACCAGCCTGGCCAACACAGCAAAACCCCATCTCTACTAAAAAATACAAAAAATTGCTGCGTGTGATGGTGCATGCCTGTAGACCTAGCTACCCGGGAGGCTGAGGCAAGAGAGTTGCTTGATCCTGGGAGGTGGAGGTTGCAGTGAGCCAAGATCACGCCATTGCACTCCAGCCTGGGAGATAGGGCAAGACTCAGTCTCCAAAAAAAAAAAAAAGAAAAAAGTAATTACATTTAAATGAAGTCATAAGAGACCCTGATATGATAGGATTAAGTCCCCATAATAAAAGATACTAGAGAATTCTCTCCCAAGAAGGCAGCTGTCTGCAAGCCAGGAAGACAGCCCAGACCAGAGCCCAACCATGCTGGCACCCTGATCTCGGACTTCCAGCCTCCAGAACTTTGAGTAAATAAAATCTGTTATTTAAGCCTCCCAGTATGTGGTGTTTTGGTATGGCAGCCCAGGCTTACTGTGACATCTAGTGACTCACTAATGAATTGGAGACAGCAAAAGTGTTGGACTGTAACTTCTGAGATTAGGCTACAAAAAGGCTCTGGCTTCCTCTTGCTGGTCCTCTCTCTCTCACTTGCTCACTCCGAAGGAAGCCAGCTGCCATGTTGTTCACTGCCCTATGGAGAGGCCCATGTGGCAAGGAACCGAGAGAGACCTCCAACTAACAGCCAGTGAGAAACTAAGGCCCTCATACCAACCACCTATGAAGAAAGGAATCCTGAAAACTGCCACGAGTGAGCTTGGAAGCAGATCCTCCCTCAATCCCATATTGAGATGACTGCAGCCCTTGCTGTCTCTGATCGCAGCCTGTGTGACACTCTCAGCCAGAGAACACAGCCAGATTCCTGATCACAGAAACTAGAAAATAATAAATGCTTGTTATTTTTAGCTACTTCAAGTTTGGGGGGTAATTTATTATGCACAAAAAACAACTACCAATCAAATATATAGTTAAAATAAAGGCAATTTCAAATATTCAAGGATTCAAAGAATTTACCTCCCTTGCTCTATTTTTTCTTAGAAACAAACACATGGAATTAGGAAAACATGGGAGCCAACACAAGAGACAGGGAAAGGGAATCCTCAAGATGAGTTTAAAAGGGGAGATTCCAGAACATCAGCTGAGTGACAGTTCTAGAAATCAACAAGGTCAAGGTGGAGCACAAAGATAAAGAACTCCAGAAGGGACAGATCCAAGGGAAGACGACATTGAGTAGTGCTCTAATCTCTTTCTAATAAATTGAAAAGAGATATACACTTAAGGTGGGAGTTTGGGGTGCACTGGTAATAGATATATAGAAAAGTAAGGGAAGAGACAGAGAGAGAAAGAATGATTAATATCCAGAAAAACAAAAAAAAAGTAGTTTAAGAAAGCAAGCATAATAATAGCATATACTATATGGCTCTATGTATTAGTTTGTTAGGACTGTCATAACAAAGTACCATAAATTGAGTAGCTTAAACAATAAAAATGTCTTGCCTCACATTCCTGGAGGCTAAAAGTCTAACATTAAAGTGTCGGCAGGGCTGGTCCCTTCTGAGGACTATGAGAATCTTTTCCATTCCTCTCTCCTGGCTTCTGATGTTCGCTGGCAATCCTTGGCATTCCTTGGCTTGTAGAAGCATCACTCCAATTTCTGCCTTAGTCTTCATGTGACATTCACCCTGTGTGCATGCCTATCTCTAAATTTCCCCTTTTCATAAGGACACTGGTCATATTGGATTAGGGTCTGCCCAAATGACCTCATTTTAACCTCATTGCCTCTGTTAAGACTATTTCCAAAGAAGGTTATGTTGTGAGTACTGAGGGTTAGGAATTCGACATCTGAGTTTTAGAGAGACACAATTCAACCCATAACACTTGGGTATCAATAATATAAATACTATTGAGCTAACTAAAAATTATGTTATATGTATTTGAAGAAGAGAGGAAAATGTGTGTGTGCACACATGTGCATGTGTATAAAAGAGTGTGTGTGAGAGAGACTTTGACAGCTTAAATCATCATATTCCACAGTAGAAAATGAGCAGATAATACCTACAACTAAAAAAACAAATCAAGATGGAGCTGTATAACCTTGATATTTAGAAATACGGAGGCAAGCCTGGCCAACATGGTGAAACCTCTACTAAAAATACAAAATTAGCCAGGCGCAATGGCAGGTGACTGTAATCCCAGCTACTCAGGAGGCTGAGGCAGGAGAATCACCTGAACCAGGGAGGCAGAAGTTGCAGTCAGCCAAGATCACATCACTGCACTCCAGCCTGGACAACAGAGTGAGACTCTGTCTCAAAAAAAAAAAAAAGAAAAGAAAAAGAAAAGGAAATATGGAGGCAAACACCCTTTTCTGCTTGAACTAGGCAGAGTGAATTCTGTTTTTGGCAGCTATGGTACAGTGATTGCACTGGTGGCCCCGATTAATTCTTAAATCCATACCCTTTGCAATATTATTTTGAAGCTCTTCCCGTCAAGAGAGGGAGTCTGTTTTCCCTCACCCTGTGACTTGCTTTGTCCAGTAGAATGTGGTGAAAGTAGTGGTGTGCTTGCTCCAAGCCTAGGCCTCAACAGGCTTTCATACTTCTCTCATTCTTGGGTCCCTGCTCCTACCATGAGAACTAGCCAAAGTTATCCTGCTTGGGGATGAGAGACTATATGCAAGATAACCTGTTGGCTCAACCAAGATCAACCTACACCAGCCTACAGCTAGTTGACTCCAAACATGTAAAGAAAGTCCAGCCCAAATCAGAAGACATGGCCATCAGAAACATAACTGACTTCAGGCATAGGAGTGATTTCAGCTAAACTAGAATAATCTCTCAGCTAGTCAATACATTTTTTAAGAATAATAAATGATTGTTATGCAAAGTCACTAAGTTTCAGAGTAATTTGTTACATAGCAACTAAACTAACTGATATAGCAACTAAGAACCCTGCCTGGTATAATGGCTCTTCGTACCTCTTCATCTTTCTTGATATGTTGCTGAAGCTTAAAGAAGTAAGGGGTTACACATATCACATCTGCTATCCTGTAAGAGGAAGTAAACATAGAAATAAGTGTGCTAGGAAAAAGTATTTAGATATTGTTTTCTTTATGGAAGAATCAGATAGGATGTATTTTCTGGACGCAACACAAAAAGGTATATAAGAACATCTCCCTGTTTGCCCTCTGTTTTAAAAGCCTGAGGTTACTGGAGAAATGGGGGAGAAACAAGTGCCTTTGATACAGTATAGCAGAAGCAGAGAGAAAAGGAGTGAGGTTATCCAAGCTTTGGAATGAGAAATTAGTTGATGTTTCTTTGCCACACCTCAAGCTAGAGGCAGGATCTCAGGAGAAATGACTACTTGATGTCCAGTACAACTAGGCCAAAGCACCAGGGTTCCACAAAGATTCTCATTTCCACAGAAAGGATGTCCACCTTAAAAGATAATGTGCACTTAAACCATGAGCTTGTTAATGGATACCATGGGATTCTCTGCAAGTGTCTGCTCTGAGGCTTATACCTGACTTGGGATGGGGGAAGACAGGAAACTCCAACAATGAATGAGATGTACTATCCCAGCAGCTCAGAAAGATTAGGACTCAGATACAGATTTGAATTTATTCTTGAAAAATAACATGACATGCATGTCTTGCACACCTGAGTTTGTGTAGTCAAATTCAGGCCCATTACATAGGTGAGCTTCCATTAGGATTTGCCAAGAAATTCAAAGCTGGTGAAGCAAATAAGCAAAGAGGCTTTGAAAGTAAGTCGTAATAACCATTTGTCCAATATCCCAAATCCCACACCTGGACCACATATAATAACATCAATACTTTCTAGAAAGCTATTCCTCAAAACATACTGTAGCGTATTTATTGACAATGGACAATATTTAACAAAAATTTCACTATTTCTATTGTATATCTGTTTATCATAGATAATAGTGTGCCAATTAACAGTTTGAGGTCTCTCAGCTCTAAATTCATCTTTCATTGCCTGCTCTGCAAAAATTGACCTAGACCCTGAAAATATTTCTCCTCTACCAGCTGGCATGATATTAAGTCTTGTCAGTAGAGGGAATGGGAGAGAAGGGGACATAAGAGGAAGGGGTTTTTCTCTTTCAGGTCTTATGTTCTCCCCCTACCCAGCTTCTATGGTGTGAGGCTGCTCCAGTGTCTGGCTTCTGAAGTGAATGATTTCTTCAGCATGTAGCAATAGCAGCACCCAGTTGGTGGCAGTTTACTCAACACTACCAGCGACCTCTCTATGGACACCCAGCATCTCAGGGGGATGATTTCCAGTAAATTCCACTGTCATGACATCTCAGCCAACTTACTCACCATGCAGAAAGCCATGGCCTTGTCTGCTCAATAATGTTGGATCCTCCCTGAGGGGAGGAAGGAACATTCTTGGGAGTGCTATCTATGGGTAGAAGCTACTTCTCATATCTGCTTCTTGCATTCTTTACAGTTCTCTTTACTTTTTACTAGACAATCCTCATTACATCAACCCTCTGTTGTAGTTAATAATTTTTCATACAAAACTTTCCAGGTTCAAATTACTGTGTGCTTTCTATCTCTTGGTTGGACCCTGGTTGATACAATAGTTTGGGTTTGTTTTCAAGTATTTAACACTAAACATTGGGCAAGAAAGGCTTTAAGAGATAGTGTCCTCCTCTGTCACACAGGCTGAATTGCAGTGGTATGATCATAGCTCACTGCAGCCTTGAACTCCTGGGCTCAAGCAATCCTCCCACCTCAGCCTCCCAGGCAGCTAGGATTACAGACATTTGCCACTATACCCAACTAGATTTAAAGCACATCCTGCAATTCCACTTCTAAGCACACATCCAACAGAAATGCATGCATATGTTCACCAAGACTTGTACAAGATCGTTCATTTCAGCACTGTTTTTAGAAGCCAAAAACTGGAAATTATAATAGTAAAAAATGAATGAATAAACTGTTGTTTAGTCGCATCACACAACAGATTACACAGCGATGATAATAAATGAACATGAATTAATCTCACAAGCATAATGTTAAGCAAAAGAAGCCAGCACTAAAGAATACGTCTTGTATTATTTTAAAACAGATTGTATGATTGTATAACTTGCTCAAGAACAGACAAAACTAATCTATGGTGTTAAGAGTCAGATGTAGCCTTGGGCAGGTGGGAAATGACTGGAAGTGAGGTAGGAGACTTGTTTTGTAGTCACAACCCTGTTGACCAAAGGAGGATCTGGTCCAGACAGGATAATGTGAAGAAACTGGCCAAAATCAGCAGATGGCAATGACAGTAATCCCCAGCTTCCCTCATTGTTCATTAGCATGGGACACTTCCACCAGCACCATGACAGTTTACAAATGCCATGGTAACAACCTGGGAGTTACCACACCTTTCCATGGCAACAATCTGGAAGTTACTGCCCCTTTCCAATAAAGTTCTACCCATATTTTCAATTTGCATTAAACTACTCCTTAATTTGCATATAATTAAAAGTGGGTATAAGTGCAGTTGTCAAGAGCCCATACCTTGCTGACTCTGGGTGCACTGCCTATGAGTTATCTGTGCTCCACAAGGAGCAGTGCCATTCAATAAAAGATTCCTGCCTAACACCACTGGCTCACCTTTGAATATTTTCCTGGGCAAAGCCAAGAACCCTCCCAGGCTAAGCCCCAGTTTGGAGGCCTGCCTGTCCTGAATCAGAAGGGAGTATAAGGAGGTTTCTGATTCTGAGAGGCTGATAATGTTGTTTCATAATCTGGGTGCTGGCTTCATGGATATGTTCAGTCTGTGAAATTTGTTGAGCTGCTTATTAATGATATGTGCACTTCATATACATATATGTATGTAAAGTTGAGGAAATATGTGGACAGATATGCTTATATACTTTATGGCCCCAAAACTTTATTTCTCCAAGTTTCATTCTAGAGAAATGCTGACCAACATGTACGGGGTAGCTCAGTGCAAGTCCTCTGAGAAGTAGGTGCCAAGATAAGACTGGACATTCAAATGATTTATTGGGAGAAAGATCTATGAAGAATAAAGGGAAAAGGAGCAGAAGAAAGCAGGAATAACCTTCAGGCTATGATAAAGATCTGATATCTATGAGAGAGAGAAGGAAAGATTAAGTAGGAAGTGCTTCAAAGCAGAGAACAATTCTGAGAAAATTTAAGCCAAGTCGATGGGGAGTAATTCAGCCAAAGTTGCCCTGGAATCACACATCGGTCCCAGTTACAGTACCACTGCCACGCTGTCACTGACTGGGAGCAGCATGGTAGAAATGTGGCCTGGCTGTAATGGATCCAGAGGTGTGGCAGCTGGAACGTCAATCAGCTCCGTTCCCACAGCAGGGTCTCTCCAAGGGCAATGGCCACCTCTGGAGGCATGCACTAAGAATGTTCTTTGCCAATGAGAACACATGAACACAAGGAGGGGAATATCACACACCGGGGCCTGTCAGGGGGTTAGGGACAAGAGGAGGGAGAGCATTAGGACAAATACCTAATGCATACAGGGCTTGAAACCTGGATGACAGGTTGATGGGTGCAGCAAACCACCATGGCACATGTATACCAATGTAATGAACCTGCACATTCTGCATATGTATCCCAGAACTTAGTAAAATGAAAAAAAAAAAAAAAAAAAAGAGTGTTCTTTGCAACATCGGTTGTACCAGCAAAGAAGTAAACAACCTCAATGGTCAAGTGGTAAAGAGGTAACAAAATAACTACATATCCACATTGTAGAATATTAAAAAGCAGTTAAAAGGAACCAGCTACATCTATATGTGCTAACCTGAACAGATATCCAAGACATCGAGTGAAAATAACAAAAGAAATTGCAGAATTCTTCTCTTTTTTCTGTGACAACAAACAAACCTGGTTTAATTACAAAAAGCATTATTCCTTTCGATGACACAAGGCAGGTGGATCATGAGGTCAGGAAATCGAGACCATCCTGGCTAACACGGTGAAACCCCGTCTCTACTAAAAATACAAAAAAAAGAAATTAGCTGGGCGTGGTGGTGGGCGCCTGTAGTCCCAGCTACTCAGAAGGCTGAGGCAGGAGAATGGCATGAACCCAGGAGGCGGAGCTTGCAGTGAGCCAAGATAGCGCCACTGCACTCCAGCCTGGGCGACAGTGCGAGACTCCATCTCAAAAAAAAAAAAAAAAAAAGCAAGTTTACACACATGACATTATTCTTTAGCTGTCTTTGGTAAACCCAAGAATTGATGTGCTAATTGATTTGTCATCATTACTTTTCCATTTTTCTCTTCTCGGGCACTGTTTGACTGAGGCCTTTGAAAATATATTTCAATAGAAGTTTCTATCTTTCAGGGGAAAAGAATCAGCCATTGATGTCAATGGCCCCTCACAGCTTTGTTCTTTTTTTTTTTTTTTTTCTGAGACAGAGTCTTACTCTGTCACCCAGGCTGGAGTGCAGTGGCACAATCTCGGCTCACTGCAGCCTCCCGCTCCCGGGTTCCAGCATCCTTAGTAGCTGGGATTCCAGGCACCTGCCACCATGCCTGGCTACTTTTTATATTTTTAGTAGAAACGGGGTTTCATCACACTGGCCAGGCTGGTCTTAAACTCCTGACCTCAAGTGATCTGCCCACCTTTGCCCCCCAAAGTGCCGTGATTACAGGCATGAGCCTAGCCCACAACTTTGTTCTTAGTCTGTAGCCTGGCTTCCACCTCTGAAATCTTATTCTTTCCTTCTGTCCATTTTTTTTTAGGAACAAGATATTCATATTATTTGGGGGTCTTTGAACCCCAAAGTAATGTGCTTTGTCTACAAAAATTATGCTACATCTTGGTGAGTTCACCCTGATTTTTCAGGTTGGTAGGTAGGTTGGTTGGTTTTCCAGTAACTTGGAAGAAGCTGCTCTGGATCGCTCCCTGCTTCCATCTGATGGTCTTTACCACATGTTCCCTCTCCCCTAACCATGACCAGTTGTACATATCTCCCAGGTGGCTTCCTGGTATAAGTGGCCAAGAACTAGAGTCACTTTAACTTAGAATGAATCATGGATAATAATACAAGTCCTGGCATCAGACCTCCCAGACTTTACACCTTGGCTCCATTGTTTACTAGCTGAATGACTTAAGCCAAGTTAGCTAACTAGCCTTCACCTGAAAATGGGACCAGTAATAGCAATTATCTCCAAAGGGTATGTTGGGGATTAAATGAGAAAAATCCATATAAACTGCTTAGAGCTCAGCTGATCAACTAGCCTCAGAACCAATCTTTAACAGTACAGGACATAAAACACTTAAATTTTCAGAAGCAACACCCTGGTGGGAGACAAGGACATGCTTTGCATTTCTTTAAAGCAAAAAGTTTATGGTCAGTCTCCTAACTCAGCAATAGGGACTGGGAACAGTTCCAGACACCTGCAAAGTGACCAAATTCTAGTTCTTAGATTTGTAGAGACCTGGATGAAGTTAAGAGGACCGTGACTCAGCAGAGTGGCTCTCACTCTGCCAAGTCAGAATGTCGCCATTACCAAATCCCAGCAGGAAACAAAATCCAGGGTTCCTCAAGTTCAGTGAATTCCAAGTAATTAGAATTGAGAGCAAAAGATTGGGCTTTTAACACAACATGTTTATAACATTTGTCACTGAAGTAGGTCAGCTGCTTACGGGGACCATAAATAGTTCTGTCACTTCCCAATTTCCACATCTCACATTTTTTAAAGTTTCTTTTTGAGATCAAAACAATAAAAACAGAGATCAGAAGATGATATATGACAAGATGTTAAGCAACTATGAATGACCTTTTAATACATGTGCTCGCTTAGTCATGGCTTTCAGATGGCCAGCCTTTCAAGTTGGAATTACAAATAATTCCCTCCGTCAGCAAGTCGCAAACAACCCACTTATCAAAAATTGTCAAATAAATCTGTCACTCAATAAGGGTTACAAGGCATTTGTAAATGTGGCAGAATTCCCAAAGCAACAAGCCCCCCAGCACCCCTGACTGTCTCTTCGGAGGGGAAAAAGCAAACGATTGAACAGTTGCCGGAGACTCAGGCAGCCAAGGGGTCGACAGAAGCCAAGAAGGCCAGCTGCAGGCTGCAGGCTCAGCACTTGGCCAGCGCACACAGACGCTGTTCATTCTCAGGGCCCACCTGTCAGCCAGGCTGTGCAGGTGTTAGCTGAACAGTGCTTTTGCCTCTCTGGCCCTTCCATGATTCCTGAAGAGAAAGGACTGTGAAAGAAGGACGAGAATACCCATCTGGAATCATAGACTTTCTGAACTTTTAACCCAGAAGAATCCTTAAAGATCCATCTACCTTACCTCCCCCACCTTCCTTCATTTCAGAAGAAAATGGTGCCCTGCAAAGATCACAAGATTTGCGTGGGATTACCAAAGGTAGAAGTCAGAATTTTTCCTGGACCTCTCAACCCCAGCCACTTATTGAGTACTGTAGGAGACAGTCAAGCAAGGGAGGAGATACAGTCTGTCTTCAAAGCTGTCCTCACATGGTTCAATGTGAAGGGCCTGGCATACAATATGCATGCTCAAAAAATGATGCTGCCTACCCTTCCCCTAAGTAAGCAAATTGAATTCTAGCTGGTAAAGTATCATTTAACAACTGCAATGTCAAATAAATTTGAAATAGACTGTTAACCCACATTTTTAGCCAAAAAAAAATTTCATTGAAATAAACTATCAAATCTTTAGATCCACTTATAGAACTTTTTTTTTCAAAATTCCGATGATTGCCAAAAGACTAAAGTTTCTAACTCTGATTTGCCAAAACAAATATTAATGTGTGCAGTCTGACCAAAAGTGTTTCAGAGCAGGTGATTGCCACTTGAAAGGGTCTTCCAGAAAGTTCTTGCCTGAAATATATTTTTAAGCCCTCCTTTTTCCTGGTCCTTCAGGTATATTTTGTCTTTCTCTTCCTATTGAGTTCTCATATGATCATATGTTGTGTTCATTTTCTCTCTCACTCCCTCGCCTAGTAGGAGGATTTTTTGTGTGTCCATTGAAAACACGGGCTTAAGAATCAAACTCTCAGATCTAGATTTCCATTTGGGGGACTTGAGTGAGTTGTTTAAAGTCTTAATTTCTTCATCTCTAAAATGGGAATAGTGATAGAGCTATTCCTAGGCTCTATTAAATTATGTGAGGATTAAATTAAAACAATGCCACTGAGGTATTCAGGAATTTACTATGTGTTGGGGAGTATACTAGGCCCCAAAGACACAGTAATGATTAGCGATCAAGGCCCCTGTTAGAGCCTAGCACAAGAGAATGGCAAGCCCTAAGCCCTAAACAAATAATCACATAAACAAATACACAAAGGCAACTCACGTCCACGAAAGGCAAAGGGACTGAAAAGGAAGAAGATGCCAATGGGAATTTTCAGGACATGTGCTTTAAAGCAAAGGAGGCAAAAGAATCACACTTCCTTCCCCGGAGGCTTTATCTGAGACAAGCCCTGAGCTGGTAAGACCCCAACTGCAGATGCATTCTATCAGCATCCCTAGGATCTGTTCTTATCCCAACTCTTCCCAGGAAACTGAGCAAGGGTTCCCTAAAAGTGGAAAAGGAGTCCACACTTATTCCCAAACCACGTGAAGGGGCCATCCCATGTTCTCACCTGGACACAAAGGGAGTCTGCTGCTCACCTGAATGATATCAATGAGCTCATCCCACAGCCCTTTTCCTGCCTCGAGGAGAAGTAAGTGGGATAATGACACAGATCAGGAGAATGAAGAAGGTGGGAACGATTGGGTCACCTGGGGGCCTAAAAGGCCATTGCTTTTGGGAAGGTGGTCCAAGCAGAGTTGTGAGAACCTGTGTAAGTGCTTCAAAGAGCAGCCTCACCAGGAGGGCCTGCAAGAAAAGCAAACACTGCAGCAAAGTTTTTTGTTGTTATTGCTGCTGTTTTTATAAATCTCTGAACTACTCTACTTTGTTGTTAAAAATGACTAAATTAAGCCTTTAAAAGTAAAATATACCCAATATACCCAAATGAAAGAGAACTGTTATTCAACTCCTGGGGAAGAGAGGGGGACTTCTTTTGGGCAGAGCATCTTTCCATGCCTATTTCTGCTTCTAATTTCTCTGCTTCAGGACCAGGAAATGTGTCCATCCCTTGGACGGCCCTGTTCAAGAGAATTCCCTGGCAACCCGCTCTCAGGAGCTGACTTTGGAAGTCACCCAATCCTCCGCAGCTGCTCTACAAGCCCCACAGGCATGGAGTGAGGAAAGGTCAGGCAAAGTGGGGCTGCTTGTGGCCTTGCCTTACTTTGGCATCACTCTGGGTCCAGGGAATGTCCAGCAGGAGCAAATTCCACGAGCCCAGATTCCAGAGCAAGTGTGTTTTCACAATGATTCCTGTCAACTCCCTTTTAAACTGACAGAATGCATGTTTCTGATGGCCAGAGTCCAATGCTGAACACAGTGTGTGTGTGTGTGTGTGTGTGTGTGTGTGTGTAAGAGAAAGAGCGAAAAAGAGAAAGAGAGAGACAGAGAGAGAGAAAGAAAGAAAGAGAAAGAGAGAAAGAAAGAAAAGAAAAAAGAAAAGAAGAGAGAGAGAGAAAGAGAGAGGCAGCCTGAAAGAATCCTGGTACCAGGCTACTGCTTTTTTAATAAATGTAGAGCTGACTACATGACAAGGGAGCAAGTCAGAAAAGACAGGAAGGATAGCCAAGAAAGCAAATGCCACAGAAAGCTGAAGTCTTCTTTCTGCCACACCAGAGGCATTGGTTCCAGGGAAGTGAAGTGTGGCTGTCTTAACACTGACAGAAAGACATTGTAACACTTCTCATTGTCACATTTGTTATTTCATGACACTCTGTGTTGGATTCAGCAACTCCCATCTAACAAATACAGATGTCTCCTGAGTCAGTGACAGCTCCCTCAAGCCAGATCTAAATCTTCTAACGTCATGCCCATGCAATCCACTAGACCACCCTCATTCTAGGACATAAACGTCTACCCTGATGTGCTTCACAAACTTAAATGTGGCTCCAGTTTCAGCCCTGACATGTAAAGAGTTTAGAACACATCATTTCCTCCCTTATGAGTCAAAGCTGGACAAAGTACAAATCAAGGCTTTTCTTGGACCTGTCAGAATACAGGTCACAGAGAAAACCTCAAAATAAGAAGAGACTGATGTATCCAGAGGAATACAGATCTCTGGAAACTAAAATATTAGAAACTAAGATCTATTTACCTGAAGCAGAAGTCACTGGAGGCAGAAACTAAGAGGAACATTTAAATGGTAATTTTGATGAATTGCTGAAGGCAGTATGGACTAGCACAAGGGGAAAGAAACTTCTGGGGCTGCACCCATGATAGGCCTCACACTTTCATGAACTTGCCCTCCAGGAACCCTACCATGTTCTCCTTTTGAGAACCTGAGAAAGATCTTTTTGTGGCCCTGGTTAGGAGTAGGGGAAAGAGACCCTGAGTGATGGCTCTGAGTGATGGAGAAATATACTCAGAGCCTTCTGCAAAACAAGCACCTACTCTCCAGGAACAAAGGACTTTGCCAGAGCCTCATCCCAGATGAGAGAAGAAAATTCCTCCCACTCTGGCCCTCTAGCTCCTGTATCACCTAAGGGGGGGGGGAAATACATGGTCAAAAGGGGTCAGGGCTCCAGGAACATAGATTGGTAATGCTGCAGCCATGGGGTAGGTAGGTGGAGGAACAATACCACAGGGGGAGAGATGGAAACACCTGCAAAGGTCACAGCCCAAAGACACAGACCCACTGAAAGAGACTTACTCACAACATTATAGAAAACTTTACCTCCCCACAACCTACCAGCACAAGCTTCCAGTATAAAAAGAGTAGATGACAGAGAAAAGAGTTTAAGACACAGACTCTCTCTGAATAAACAGAAACTCCAAAGCCAAGAGGAGAGACAAAAAGACACCAGAAGAACATGAAGCCTCTTGTACCTATAGTTACAACAAACATTAAGCACAGTCCAACTCCTACCCAGATTGACATAAAATCTCACACCAAAGATGATTTACTTCAGTTCTTATTACCAAATGCAACATATCCAGCTTTCAACAACAAAAAAAAAATTACAATGCATGCAAAGGCAAGGAAAAACACAAAAGAAACACAAGGGAAAAACTCTTTGTCTAAAGAGACAAAGCCATCATGAGAATGACACTCCGATAAAACACAGATGCTGGGATTATCAGATAAAGATTTTTAAATAACTATGATTACTATGTTAAGGATTCTAATGGAAAAAGCAAACAACATGCAAGATGGATAATGTAAGCAGAAAGATGGAAACTCTTAAGAAAAAATCAAAAGGAAGTGCTAAAAATAAAAAACAGTGATCAAAATGAAGGATGTCTTTGATAATACCATCAGTAGACTCACAGAGCCAAAGAAAAAATTAATGAACTTGAAGACAAGTCAATATAAATTTCTCAAGCTGAAATGCAAAGAGAAAAAAGAAAAAATAATATATTTCTTTTTGAGATGGAGTCTCGCTTTGTCTCCCAGGCTAGAGGGCAGTGATGTGAATCTCAGCTCACTGCCAGCCCCACCTCCAGGGTTCAAGTAATTCTCCTGCCTCAGCCTCCCAAATAGCTGGGACTATAGGTGTGTACCACCATGCCCAGCTAATTTTAGCATTTTTAGTAGAGCTGAGGTTTCACCATATTGGTCAGTCTGGTCTCAAACTCCTGACCTGAAGTGATCTGCCCGGCTCAGCTGCCCAAAGTGATGGTATTACAGGCATGTGCCAATGCACCTGGCCTAAAAATAAATTAATAAAAATATAAGGCATCCAAGGACTATGAGACAATTTCAAAAGTATTACATGTATGCAATTGGAATACCAAAAGGAAACTAAAGAATAGAACAGAAGAAATTCAAATTAATAATGGCTAAGAACTATCCAAAATGAATGTCAGACACAAAACCACAGATCTAAGCAGCTCAGAGAATACCACATAAATTTAAACACACATATACACACACGCACACACACACACACACACACACACGTACATATAGGTGCTCCTCAACTTACAATGGAGCTTTCTCCCAATAAACTCATTATAAGTTGAATATATTGTAAGTCAAAAATGCATCTAATATACCTAACCCACCGAACATCATAGCTTAACCTAGCCTACCTTAAATGTGCCCAGAACACTTAAATTAGCCTAAAGTTGGGCAAAATCATCTAACAAAAAGCCTATTTTATAATAAAATGTTGAATATCTAATGTAATTGATTGAATACTGAAAGTGAGAAACAGAATGGTCTCCAGGCTATTCTACAAAAGCCTCTTCAGTGGCAGATCCACTTTACTGGAAGTTGAGCCTGAAGCATTATCTTTTACCAACACCTAACTTCCATTTTAGACATCATTTCTATAGTCAAATCCATCCCATATTTTCAGTTGCACATCTCCAAACAAGAGCTGTGTGGGGAGGGCTGGGTAAACAAAGACCCTGGGTATTTACTTACAGGGATATATTGAGGTGCTCATCATTTTCCTAAGAGAGGACACCTCAATACACCTGACCAGGTATCTCTGAGTCAAACTCTGTAGATCAGTAAGTGTTTTAGAATGATGCCATGAACTGAAACTACTCTCTATTTTAATACCACCTCACCATCCTCAACTACAGTGAATGATGTAAGTCAGGGACTGCCCCTACCAAAGTCCTGATAACAACCATGGTTTAAAAAGCCACCCAAAAGGTTCCTAAGTCTCTCCTGCCTGTGGGGAGCCAGGATGACCAGGGTGGCTGTTCTCCCCTGTAACAGTGACACCACATCCCCACAAGATGTTGGCTTCCTGACTTGTCTGCCTGAAGTTTGATTTCTCACAGACCAGCAAGTTTTCCAGATTAACTCAGTACTCCACTACTACATGCTTCTGAAATGGGAGTAGGCACAGACTCAATTCTGTGCAGGGAGGATGCAAAGAGCAGAATATCCTTGGTACATCTTTCTGGAGGGTAAACTTCACTGGAAGACTCTAAATAAAAATATGTAAGTAATTTTTAAGGATGCAGGACAAGATGGCTAGACGCAGCCAAGAAGTGCCACTCCCACCAAGAGAGAAGAAAATATGGAGTAAACCAACATACTTCAAACATATCTTCAGAGAAAAAAACACTGAGAGTTGATAGACAATGCAGACACCAAGGCTGAAGAGGAAGGAAGCTGAGAACCCTGCAAAAGGTTGCTGAGCATGACAGCTAGTTCCTGGCCCTGAACAGCTCCTAGGGAAGGAGTGAGTGAAGTGATGGCAGGGCAGTCCGCTCTTGCTGTGGACCTCTGGGATCCTACATACAAGAGACCCCACAACCTCCACAGACATCTGAATTGGCAGAGGGATCTTACCAGAGAGTAGGCAGAGACAGAGCTCCAGCATTAAGCCAGGGGCGGGGTATGCATACAGGGAAGCTGCAGTGGAATATGGCCATAGATGTCCATCCCCTAGGGCCATCTTCCTCTGAGTACCTCTAACTCCAGCTGACCACTGGTCCAGGAGACAGCAATGCCATCTTTCCTACAGGACAGGGGAGCATCTATTGTGCAGGCCTCTTGCCTGCCAGCCCCTTCCAAGGCCCCTGCCTGGCTGCTCCCACAGGAGCATGTGCATAGCACAGCCTCCACTGCCTAAGCTGAGTGCCTTTACAGTGGCCTGGGAGTACTTTTGATCCCCCAGAGCAGCCAATGCCAGACCCCAAGGGGCTGGAGGATAGAGCTGAGGGCCCAGTCCCAACATCCCAGGGTTGCAACACACAGCTCAGGAGTGCTGAGTTGAGATCTGTGAGACAAGTGAGATGCAGGTTTATGGTCCAGCATGGGAGTGGAGCACACCTCTCTCCACAAGGCCAGTTGCAGAGGGGTGTAGCCTATCTACCAGCCATGACCTCTGCCCAAGGGAGGCTCACAGCCAGGAACATGTAACAAAGGAAATGCATGCACTATACCAGTGATCAGAGAGGGCTCCACTAAGGCCCAAGAGTGAACCTGGCAAGGGAGTCATCTCTTCCCACCACTCACCACAGAGCACTGCTGTGAACACAGAGAAGTACAAAGTAGCCCTACCACTGAGTAACAGCCTATCTGCCAGCCATTACTCTTAAGCACCATCTACTGGATCACAGCCCAAATTACAACACGAAAAATTGCCAGTATACATCAGCTGTGAAACCTAGGACAAGAATCTAGCCACAAATAAAAGTCCTATACAGAGCCTTGGCCCTCTGAAAGCACCCAGAAATTAAGCCTATTGACTATACTCAACTTACACCAGTTAAACCCTGAAAGGCAATAAAAAAATAAACAAAATGCCCTATCCAACAACAGCAAATCCAAAAAGAAAAAGGAACACCAGCCTTCTAAGAATCAGTGCAAGAACTCTGACAATTAAAAAAGTCAGAGTGTCCCCTTACCTCCAAACAAGCACACTCATTCCCTAACAATGTCTCTTAACCAGATTGCAATGACTGAAATGACAGAAATAGAATTCAAAATCTGGATGGCAAGGAAACTCATCAAGAGTCAGGAGAAAGCTGAAACCCAATCTAAGGAACCCAGGGAATCCAGTAAAATGGTCAAAAAGCTGAAAGATCAAATAGCAATTTTAAGACAAAACCAAACTGAACTTCTGGAATTGAAAAATTCACTACAAGAATTTTATAATACAGTTGAAAGCATTAACAGCAGAATAGACAAAGACGAGGAAAGAATCTCAGAGCTCAAAGACCAGCTATTCAAATCAACTCAGTTAGACAAAAATAAAGGAAAAAGAATTTTTAAAAATGACAAAACATTTGACAAATATGGGATTATGTGAAGAGACTAAACCTACAACCCGCTGACATTCTTGAGAGAGAAGTACAAAGAGTAAGCAACTTGGAAAACATATTTGAGGACAGAGTTCACAAAGATTTCCACAATCTCACTAGACAGGTTGATGTGCAAATTCAATAAATACAGAGAATCCTTGTGAGATACCATGCAATACAACCATCCCCAAGACACATAGTCATCAGATTCACCAAGGAAAATTCAAAAAAAAAAAATCCTAAAGGCAGCTAGAGAGAAGTATCAAATTACTTAAAAAAGGAACCCCATCAGGCTAGCAGCAGACATCTAAGCAGAAACCTTACAAACCAGAAGAGATTGGTGAGACTATTTTCAGCATCCTTAAAAGAAATTCCAACCAAAAAATTTATATCCTGCCAAATCCTTTTCAAACAAGGAATATTATTAAGGGAATTTGTTACTACTAGACCAGCCTGACAAGAGATTTTTAAGGGAGTAGTAAACATGAAAATGAAAGAATGATACCTGCTACCCAGAAACACATTTAGGCACATATTCCACAGACACTATAAGGCAACTACACAATTAAGTCTACAAAACAACCAGCCAATAACATGATGACAGGATCGAAATCTCACATATCAACACTAACCTTGAATATAAACCATCTAAAAACCCTCACTTAAAAGGCAGAAAGTGGCAAATTGGATAAAAAGACAAGACCCAACTGTCTGCTATCTTCCAGAGACCCACTTCACACATAACAACATCCACAGGCTCAAAGTAAAAGGGTGGAGAAAGATTTATCATGTAAATAGAAATCAAAAGGAGCAGGAGTCACTATTCTTATCAAAGATAAAACAGATTTTAGGCCAGGTGCAGTGCCTCACACCTGTAGTCCCAGCACTTTGGGAAGCCAAGATGTACGGATCACCTGAGGTCAGGAGTTCGAGATCAGCCTGGCCAATATGGTGAAACCCCATCTCTAATAAAAATACAAAACTTTAGCCAGGTGTGGTGGTGGACACCTGTAATCCCAGCTACTTGGAAGCCTGAGGCAAGAGAATCACTTAAACCCAAGAGGCAGAGGCTGCAGTGAGCTGAGATTGTGCCATTGTACTCCAGGCCTAGGCAACAAGAGCAAAACTCCATCTCAAAAAAAAAAAAAAAAAAAACAGACTTTAAACCAACAACACTCAAGAAGAACAAAGAAGGGCATTACATAATAACAAAGGGTTCAATTCGACAAGAAGACATCACTATTCTAAATATATACTCACTCAACATTGGATCACCCACATAAAACAAGTTCTTCTTGACTTACAAAAAAATTCAGATAGCTGCACAATAATAGTCGGGGGGTGGGGGGGGGTGCTTCAACATTCCACAAACAACATTAGACAGATCATCAAGGCAGGAAACTAATAAAGAAATTCTGGACTTAAACTGAATATTTGATCAATTAGACCTAATAAACACCTACAGAATATTCCACCCAACAACCATAGAATATACATTTTTCTCATCTGCACATGGAACATGTTCTAAGATCAACCATATGCTTGGCCATAAAGCAAGTCTCGATAAATTTAAAAAAAACCAAAACCATACCAACCATTCTCAGACCACAGTGCAATAAAAATACAAATCAATACCAAGATCTCTCAAAACCATACAATTACATGGAAATTAGACAACTTGCTCCTGAATGACTTTTGGGTAAAGAATGAAATTAAGTCAGAAAAGTAAAAATTATTAAAACTAATGAAAACAGAGACATGACATACCAGAATCTTTGGGATACAGCTAAAGCAGTGTTAAAATTTTATAGTGCTAATGCCTACATCAACAAGTCATAAAAATGTCAAATTAACAATCTAACATCATATCTAGGGGAACCAGAAAAATAAGAACAAATCATCCTCAAAACCAGCTGGAGATAAGAAATAAGCAAAATCACAGCAGAACTAAGAGACCCAAAAGTCCATACAAAAGATCAGTGAAACCAAAACTTGGCTCTTTGAAAGAATAAGCAAGATGGATAGATAGATAGATTAAAAAAGGAAAAGAGAGAGAAGATCCAAACAAGCACATTCAGAAATGACAAAGGTGACATTACAACTGATTCCACAGAAATACAAAAGAACCTCAGAGACTATTATGAACACATTTATGCACACAAATTAGAAAATCTGGAGGAAAAGGATAAATCCCTGGAAACATACAACCACCCAAGAATGAACCAGGAAGAAAGTAAAAACCTGAACAGACCAATAATGAGTTCCAAAACTGAATTAGAAATAAAAAGTCTCCCAACCAGAAATAGCCCTGGACCAGGTGGATTCACAAATTCTACCAGATGTACAAAGACAAACTGGTACCAAGCCTACTGAAACTATTCCAAAAAATCAAAAAGGAAGGACTCCTCCATAGCTCATTCTACAAAGCCAGCATAATTCTGATAACAAAATCTGGAAGAGACACAGTGAAAAAAGAAAACCTCAGGTGAATATCCCTGATGAACACAGACACAAAAATCCTCAACAAAATACTAGCAAACTGAATCCAGCAACTCATCAGAAAGTTAATTCACCATCATCAAGTATGCTTTCTTCTTCGGATACAAGATGGGTTCAACATACACAAATCAATAAATGTGATTCACTACATAAACAGAATTAAAAACAAAAACTATATGATCATCTCAATAGATGCAGAAAAAGCTTTCAATAAAAGCCAACATCCCTTCATGACAAAAACCCTCAACAAACTAGGCATCATAGGAACATATCTCAAAATAATAAGAGCCATCTATGAAAAACCCACAGTCAACATCCTACTGAATGATCAAAAGCTGAAACTATTTCCCTTGAGAACTGGAACAAGTCAAGGATGCCCACTCTTACCATACCTATTCAACATAGTACTGGAAGTCCTAGCCACAGCAATCAAGTAGAAGAAAGAAATAAAAGGCATCTAAATAGGAAAAGAAGATGTTAAACTCTCTTCACTGACAATATGATTGCATACCTAGAAAACCCTAAAGACTCTGCCAAAAGGCCCCTAGAACTGATAAGTGACTTCAGTAAAGTTTCAGGATACAAAATACATGTAATAAAAATCAGGCCGGACGCGGTGGCTCACGCTTGTAATCCCAGCACTTTGGGAGGCCGAGGTGGGCGGATCACGAGGTCAGGAGATCGAGACCACGGTGAAACCCCGTCTCTACTAAAAATACAAAAAATTAGCCGGGTGTGGTGGTGGGCGCCTGTAGTCCCAGCTACTCGGAGAGGCTGAGGCAGGAGAATGGCGTGAACCTGGGAGGCGGAGCTTGCAGTGAGCTGAGATTGCGCCACTGCACTCCAGCCTGGGCGACAGAGCGAGACTCCGTCTCAAAAAAAAAAAATAAATAAATAAATAAATAAAAATCAGTAGCATTTCTATACACCAACAACATTCTAGGTGAGTGCCAAATCAAGAACACAATTCCATTCACAATAGCCACCAAAATATGAAATACCTAGGAATACAACTAACCAAGGAGGTGAAACATCTCTATAAGGGGAACTACAAAACACTGCTGGAAAAAAAAAAAAATCAGAGATGACATAAATAAATGGAAAAATGTTCCATGCTCATGGATTGGAAGAATCAATATTATTAAAATGACCATACTGCCTAAAGCAATTTACAGTTTTTTTGGTTTTTTTGTTTTTTGTTTTTTGAGACGGAGTCTCGCTCTGTCGCCCAGGCTGGAGTGCAGTGGCGCAATCTCGGCTCACTGCAAGCTCCACCTCCCGGGTTCACGCCATTCTCCTGCCTCAGCCTCTCCGAGTAGCTGGGACTACAGGTGCCCGCCACCACACCCGGCTAATTTTTTGTATTTTTAGTAGAGACGGGGTTTCACCGTGGTCTCGATCTCCTGACCTCGTGATCCGCCCGCCTCGGCCTCCCAAAGTGCTGGGATTACAAGCGTGAGCCACCGCGCCCGGCCGCAATTTACAGTTTTAATGCTATTTGTATCAAACTACCAACATCATTTTTCACTGAATTAGAAAAAGCCATTCTAAAATTTATATGAAACCAAAAAGGAGCCCAAATAGCCAAAGCAATTCTAAGCAAAAAGAACAAAGCCAGAGGCATCACATTACCTGACTTCCAACTACACTATAAGGCTACTGATATGGTTTGGCTGTGTCCCCACCAAAATCTTACATCAAATTGTAATCCCAATTCCCATGTGTCAAGGGAGGGACCTGATGGGAGGTGACTGGATCATAGGGGTGGTTCCCCCATGCTACTCTCACGACAGTGAGTGAGTTCTCATGAGATCTGATGGTTTTACAAGTGTTTGACAGTTCTTTCTTCACACACTTTCTCCCCTCTCCTTCCTGACACCTTGTGAAGAAGGTATTTGCCTCTCCTTCACCTTCTGCCATAAATTTCCTGAGGCCTCTCCAGCCATGTAGACAGTGAGTCAATTAAGCCTCTTTGTTTATAAATTACCCAGTCTTGGGTAATTTAAAGCAGCATGAAAATGGACTAACACAGCTACAGTAACCAAAACAACATGGTACTGGTATAAAAAGACACATAGACCAATGAAACAGAATAGAGAACCCAGAAATAAAGCTGCACTCTTACAACCACAAGATCTTCGATGAACTGGACAAAAATAAGCAATGGGGAAATGACTCTTTATTCAGTAAATTGTGCTGGGATAACTGGCTAGCCATATGCAGAAGAATAAAACTGGACCTCTATCACCACATAGAAAAATTAACTCAAGATAAATTAAAGACTTAAATGTAAGACCTAAAACTATAAAAAATCCTAGAGGAAAATCTAGGAAATACGCTTCTCAATATTGGCCTTGGGAAATAATTTATGGCTAAGTCCTCAAAAGTGATCGCAACAAAAACAAAAATTGATAACTGGGACCTAATTAAACAAAAGAACGTCCTCACAGCAAGAGAAATTATCAAGGAATTAAACAGATAATCCACAAAATGGGAGAAAATATTCACAAATTATGCATCCAACAAAGGTCTAATATCAAGAATCTATAAGGAATTTAAATCAATAAACAAAAAACAAATAACCCCATTAAAAAGTGGTCAAAGGACATGAGCAGACACTTCTCTAAAGAAGACATACAAGCAGCCAACAAACGTATGAAAAAAAATGCTCATCAGCACAAATTGTCAGAAAAATGCAAATGGAAACCACAGTGAGATACCAACTCATACCAGTCAGAATGGCTGTTGCTAAAAAGTCAAAAAATAACAGATGCTGGTGAGGCTGTGGAGAAAAGGGAACACTCATACACTGTTGTTAGGAATACAAATTAGTCCAGCCATTGTGGAAAGCAGTTTGGAGATTCCTCGAAGAACTTAGAACTACCATTTGACCCAGCAATCCCATTACTGGATATATATTCAAAAGAAAACAAATCATTCTACCAAAAAGACATGCACTTGCATGTTCATTGCAGCACTATTCAGAATAGCAAAGACATGGAATCAACCCTGGGGCCCATCAACAGTGGACTGAATAAAGAAAATATGGCATACATACACCATGGAGTACTATGCAGTCATAAAAAAAGAACAAATGAATGTCCTTTGCAGCCACATGGATGCAGCTGGAGTCCATTATCCTAAGTGAACTATGCAGAAATAGAAAACAAAATACTACATAATCTCACAAGTGGGAGCTAAACATTGGGTACACATGGATATAAAGTTGGTAACAATAGACACTGGGAATTACAGAGTGGGGAGAAAGAAACGGGGGCAAGGGTTGAAAATTATCTATTGGATACTGTGCTCACTGGGTGATGGGTTCAGTCATATCCCAAATTTCCGCTTCACACAATATACCTTTGTAACAAACCTGCACATGTACCAATTCTAAAATAAAAGTTGAAGCAGAAAAAAAATAACACCCTCTATGTCCCATCTCAGTTTGTCTTCATTATGAAAGTGGATTATACAAATTGGGTCATCCTTGCAATACCCGACTAAATCAGAGTTGAGTGGCCAGAGGTAAAAAGCATTTGGGGGATATAGCACCTGCTCCAAGAATTAAATTTTCTACAAGGCCAGCTGCTCAAACAGTCTGCTACAGCCCTAAGACCAGTTTTACCTAGTAGCTGCTAAAACAATCTGCCATGACTCTAAGACTGTTACTCACTGCTGTGGTTTAGATATTTGTCCCCTCCAAACCTCATGTTGAAACTTGATCCCCAATGCCAGAGGTGGAACCTAATGAGAAGTGTTCAGGTCAGGAGGACAGATACCTCATGAATAGATTAACGCCCTTCCTGGGCTTGAGAGAGTGAGTGAGTTCTCATACTATCAGACCCCTTGAGAGCTGGTTGTTAAAAAGACCCTGGCACCTCCCCTCTCTCTCTTGCTTCCTCTCTCACCATTTGATCTCTATACACAGCAGCTCCGTTTTGCCTTTTGCCATGAGTGGATGCAGCCTGAGGCCTCAACAGAAGTCGAGCAGATGCCAGTGTCATGCTTCTTGTACAGATTATAGAATGGTGAGCCAAATAAACCTCTTTTCTTCATAAATTACTCAGCCTCTGGTATTCCTTTATAGCAACACTAAATGAACTCAGACACTCACCAATCAGAGCTTGCCAGCTCCCAAAAGCTTCTGTAGTGCAAAAGAGTTTTCTTTCAAAACAATATGTAACATTTCTCTTTGTAATAAAACTCCCAATGTGCTCTTGGTTCTTCAGACATACTGAAGGCCACCTAGTCTGTGTGTATGCCCCAAACTGGAATTCTTCACTTCCAAAATAAAATGTTAGAGATCTGTCTCTATTTTTTATTTTGACTTTCACATCATAAATATCATGTATTGTACTCATTTGAATAAGTTATCTGTAATCCCTATTTAGATTTTTTTAAAGAATGAAAGGCAGAGTGGGCATAATTTCCAGAAAATGACATGGAACAACATTATGCCTGATTATTTAGTTTTCCAGGTTTTTCCTATAGCATGAAGTTATTACAGTTTAAAATACTAAAAAGGAAATACACATTTTACCCAAGTATTTTTCAAGAGAATGCTTAGCTGAAATGCTTCTTTGTAAGATCAATTTTCAGAAAAGAAATAAAAAGTTATACAATAAGATTAGAAACTAAAACTTTGAATTGCATAGGAAAGATTGGGAATAACATAATATAGGACAGCTGATAAACAACAACTTTTTAAAAAGAATTTTGTTCTAATTTCACACTAGTCATTGATTTTTATATATGTCATTCTAAAAGATCCATTACATACAATCAAAAAGGTAATATATGGTCTTTGTAGGTTTTATAGATGTGTTTTTTCAGGAAATTTGTTTCCTGCTTTGAAAAGTTTATAAATAGGAAATGATGGGTTACAGTGAGCTTCCTCATTGTAGGGGAAAGATGTAGAATTGATAAAGCACGATAGGAAAAGGCATATTTTAATTAAAAAGAGGGAAGATTAAAATTAACACATCAAATATTAAGCCAATCTAAGACACTTCTAAATACAAATAAAATGTCTCCTTACTCTGAGAAAAAATTTGAAAATAATTAATCAAGTAAGCTCTCTTGAAAGACTGCTCAAGAATACCTGATAAAACTGTGTCTCTCGGCCCGTTTGTGGTGGCTCACATCCAATCCCAGCACTTTGGGAGGCCGAGGCAGGTGGATCACCTGAGGACAGGAGTTACAGACCAGCCTGGCTGACATGGCAAAACCCCATTTCTACTAAAAATACAAAAAAAAAATTAGCCAGGTATGGTGGCATATGCCTGTAATCCCAGCTACTTGGGAGGCTGAGGCAGGAGAATCGCTTGAACCCAGAAGGTAGAGGTTGCAGTGAGCTGAGATCATGCCACTGCACTCCAGCCTGGGCAACAACAGTGAAACTCTGTCTCAGGAGGAAAAAAAAAAAAAAAAAAAATCTGTGTCTCTCCACTTCTAATGCAGGATTGACCATTAAGATGGCACTTGGTCTGATAAAAATCTTTTTTTGTCTGCCTCTTTATGTGGTCTTTCTTAAGTTTATTTATGCTATTGTGAAAAAGTAGATTCTTTCTATAATTTAATTTTCTTCCGAGGAAACAACATAATTAAAGTCTCATCTTTGTGTAATGAAGTACATTAAGCTTGAACATAAAGCCTCTGCATTTCATTTCTCCCTGCTTCTAGGCTTTGGAAATGATTTAGATCGTCCCACTGTGATCTCTGTTACATAGCAGCAACTGCAGTTTGCTTTATAGACCTTCATTATAGACAGGCAAAGTTATCTCCCAGGGTTTTGCAAATTTAGGCCAGAATTTTAAAACATAAAATCCATTTGTGTTTGATATTCTTCCCTGCAATATCATCAATCCATACAGGCTGTATCAGGGTAGGCTCATGGCCA
This sequence comes from Symphalangus syndactylus, assembly GCF_028878055.3. Taxonomy (NCBI): domain Eukaryota; kingdom Metazoa; phylum Chordata; class Mammalia; order Primates; family Hylobatidae; genus Symphalangus; species Symphalangus syndactylus. The sequence continues at coordinate 69,815,930 of NC_072446.2, forward strand.
TAACAACTCCTAAATAGCAGCGCCTTAATGCAATACAAGTTTATCTCATTCATATAAATTCCCAAACAAGTATTCTCCTTCATTAGGCATCTCCTCCAAACAATGGGGGGGGTGGGCCAGAGGAGTCAGGCTCCTTCACTCTCTGCCACCTTCAACACCTGGGCCCTAAAAGTCCTTTGTGATGGTTCATTACACCACAGCCCATAAGCCCCCCCTCAACTCAGCTCCTGGCCACTCACCACCTCTGTAGTGAATTCTTATAATTTTTGGTTGCCTCCATATCCATTGTAAATATAAGTTGAACTTTCTCATACAAGGAGGAGTGTTGTCCCTCTTGACAGTCTCCAGTTCTCTTCCCACTTCCTCAGTACAGCTGATCCAGACACCTGCCTTATGCAACCACCTCCTGGTGAGCACCTCCCTGGGGGACAGCGGGATACCACCCACTTGACTCGCCCCAAAGACCCCACAGCACGTGCTTTTGACCACAGTGACCGCCTCTCAGCTGCAGGGTGACCCCACCTAAATCATGCCTGCTTGCTCTAAACCCACCAATTAGAATTCCCCATGGGAAGCCTGCCTGGGTAATGCCCTGGATCCCAACAAAGCCTTCAGCCCTCAGATTCCTCTCGCTCGCCCGCTGCCCTCCTCTCTGGCGTCTGTAAGTAGTAAACACGTCTTCTGTTAGAGCATATGTTGTGCTGTGCTGCCCTGTGTCTCACATGACTGGCACACCCAGACAGAATTCTCCTCCCAGCTAGAGCTCTCCTAGAGTGCGGCGTCTTGGTGGAAATAAACTGGACACAGGTCAGACAACAGCCACAAGGTACGGCCAGGATAAGCAAGGTAAGAGGGACATGGTCACGACTGGGCACAGAGGTACCAGTCCATCCACTAGGATGAATTATCCTGTGAAAGGCACACTTTAAACATCCACAACCACCTCCCCAGGATCCCTGTCAGGGCAGGGGTAGAGTTTATAGCCCTGGTTATATTCTAACCTCATCTGAGTTAGAGAGAAATCACAACCACCACACACCACTGAGTTGCCTGCCCCAAAGCTACCAGGCTGTTTCACACCATCACCTCTGCCAGGCAGCTCCCTCTTCCCAGACATCTTCCCATTGCATGGGCCCCTTCCTCCACCCAACTCTCACCCATTCTTCCAGATGCAATTCATGCTACCTCTGCAGGAGGCCTTCCTTATTCATTATCCCCAGGCCCAGATGGGGACTCTGCAATTTCCACATTGTATAGGAAGGATCTTGTTCTGGGCCAGATTACCTCAGCAAACCCTGAGTTCCACACAGTAATAGCTATCCCCAACCAGCTAATGTGTCAAAAATTATCCAAGCTGCTTTACACTCACGAATTTGTTTAATCTTCACAACACTCCTATCATATATCCTCAGTCCCATTTTACAGATAGGAAACTGAGGTGAGGAAGGAGAAGTAACTTGATTAGGGACCTTCAGCTGGCAATGACAGGCAAGATTCAAATTCAAAACTACCCAGAGTTTGTGGTCCCCCATGCCACAGCACATCTTGGTTTTGTTGCTTTTTCAAAAAGCCCTGATACTGTTAAGATATCAGACATACGTGGAGAAAACTCCACTCTAAAAATGCACTGTTCTGACACTGGGTAAAAATTAAGGAAATCTGGCCAGGTGCGGTGGCTCACGTCTGTAATCCTAACACTTTGGGAGGTAGAGGTGGGCAGATCACTTGAGGCTAGGAGTTCAACATGGTGAAACCCCATCTCTACTAAAAATATAAAAATTAGCTGGGCTTGGTGGCGCATGCCTGTAATTCCAGCTACTTGGGAGGCTAAGAGAGGATAATCACTTGAACCCAGGAGGCAGAGGTTGCAGAGAGCTGAAATCATGCCACTGCACTCCAGCCTAGGTGACAGAGCAAGACTCTGTCTCGAGAAAAAAAAAATTAATGAAATCCAAATAAAGTATAAACTTTAGTCAATAGTAGTATATCAATATTGGTCCACTTGTTGTCACAAATGTACCACAGTAATGTAAGACATTAACATGAGTGGAAACTAAGTGTGAAGTATACAAGATCTCTCTATACTATCTTGGCAACTTTTCTGTTAACCTGAAACTATGAAATATTCTGAAATTTAAAGTTTATTTTTAAAAAAACTGTTCCAGGCCAAGTGGGTAAAGACAGAATTTCCACAAAGAAGAATTTTATTTCTTTGCTTTAAGACTTCAATTACTATTAAATAATTTTATTTAAGGCTTTAAGTAGATTAAATAAAAATGAAAATTTCTAGATCTAAGTCTTGTCGATCATTTGCATTCTGTATCCAAACAATCTTGGTTTCTTCTCCTGGTATCAATTTGCTCACAGAAATTTTTTTAAAGGAGCAAATAGACAGGGAAATGGTGGAGTAGTTTTAAAATATGTCCATAGCTTCTTTAACACTACTTCCTTTAAGAGGTGGAGGAAGCCATGTTGTGAGGACACTCAAGCCACCCTGAGAAGAAGTCCATGTAATGAGGAACTAAGGCCTCCTGCCAAACACCAATATGGACCAGAAGCCTCCTGCCCACAGCCATGTGAGTGTGCCAACTTGGAAGTAGATTCTTCAGCCCTGGTCCAGCCTTCCAACAATGGCAGCCCCAGCTAACATTGTGACTAGAACATCATGAGACACCCAGAACCATAGCCAGCCAGCAGAGCCAGTCCAAAATTCCTGACCCACAGAAACTATAAGACAATAAATGTTTACTGAGCTGCTATGTTGGAACAGTTTGTCATGCAGCAATAGGCAACTCCTTAATTCACCGTCTCCCCTATTTCCACCACACATGGAACTATTCTTCTCCGATCTTTGGGCTCAACACAGGGTGCTTCTAACTGTTTTGTGCCACTGACTTCTTTGTTGATTCATGGGTTTCCTATGGCTGCTATAACAAATGATCACAAATTCAATGGCTTAGAACAACACAGATTTACTATCTTGCAGTTCTGGAGGCTAGAAGTCCAAACAAGTGTTGTGGAGCCAAAATCAAGGGATCAGCAGGTGTTTCCTTGCCTTTTCCAGCTTCCAGAGGCTGCCACACTCCCTGGCTTATGGCCACCTTCTGTCTTCAAAGCCAGCAATCACTTTATTCCCATCTCTGTTTCCATCACCACATCTTCTTCTCTGACTCTGACCCCAACTCTCCTGCCTCCCTCTTTCACTTATAAAGACCCTTGTGGTGACATTGGTCACACTGTGATGCTCCAGGATTAATCTCTCCATCTTAAGGTCAGCTAATTAGCCACCTGAGTTCTATCTGCAACCCTAATTCCTCCCTGCCACATAACATTAACATTTCGTGGTTTCTTGGGATTAGGACAGGGACATCTTTGGGTAGCCACTATTCTGCCTACAGTCAGTTTGGTGAAGCCTGTGGACCCTTTTTCAGGATAACACTTTCAAGTGCATAAAATCACAGACATATGACTCCAAAGGAAATTAATTCCACTGAATACAGTTACTAAAATACTTTAATACAGTTATTAAAATATTTTAAAAACAAATGTGTGATGTAGTAATACATGCGCATCTTTTTTAACATACTAAAAGATCTATAATTGAACTGGTAACTACCTTAATTTCAAAGTGGAGATAAATGTCAAGATTCAAGATTGTCTGCAATAAAAATGTTCAAGACTGTCTGCGATGAAAAGAACAAAGGTGGAGGCATCACACTACCCAACTTCAAATTACACTACAGGGCTCTGGTAACCAAAGCACCATGATACTAGTACAAAAACAGACACATAGACCAATGGAACAGAATACAGAATCCAGAAATAAGCCTACACACCTACAACTATCTGATCTTTGAAAACCTTGACAAAAACAAGCAATGGGGAAAGGACTCCCTATTTAATAAATGGTGCTGCAACTGGCTAGCCATATGCAGAAAACTGAAACTGGACCCCTTCCTTACACCATATACAAAAATTAAGTCAAGATGCATTAAAGACTTAAATGTAAAACCCAAAAGTATAAAAACTCTGGAAGATGACCTAGGCAATACCATTCAGGACATAGGAATGGGCAAAGATTTCATGATGAAGACACCAAAAGCTATTGTAACAAAGCAAAAATTGACAAATGGGATCTAATTAAACTAAAGAGTTTCTGTACATCAAAGGAAACTATTAACAGAGTAAACAGACAACCTACGGAATGGGAGAAAATGTTTGCAAACTATGCATCTGATAAAGGTCTGATATCCAGCATCTATAAAGAACTTAAACTTACACACACAAAAAAAAAAATCAAAAAGTGGGCAAAGGACATGAACAGACACTTCTCAGAAGAAGATATTCATGCAGCCAGCAATCACATGAAAAAAAGGTCCAGGTCACTGATCATTAAAGAAATGCAAATCAAAACCATAATGAGATACCATCTCACACCAGTCAGAATGGCCATTATTAAAAAGTCAAAAAATAACAGATGCTGGTCAGTTTGCGGAGAAAAAGGAACTCTTTTACACCATTGGTGTGTTCAACCATTGTGGAAGACAGTGTGGTGATTTCTCCACGACCTAAAAACAGAGATACGATTTGACCCAGCAATCCCATTACTGGGTATATATTCTAAGGAATATAAATCGTTCTATTATAAAGACACATGCACACATATGTTTACTGCAGCATAATTCACAATAGCAAAGACATGGAATCAACCTAAATGCCCATCAGTGACAGGCTGGATAAAGAAAATGTGGTGCAGGGTCCAGGCGCGGTGGCTCACGCCTGTAATCCCAGCACTTTGGGAGGCCAAGACGGGTGGATCATGAGGTCAGAAGATCGAGACCATCCTGGCTAACACAATTCGTCTCTACTAAAAATACAAAAAAAATTAGCCAGGCGAGGTGGCGGGCGCCTGTAGTCCCAGCTACTCGGGAGGCTGAGGCAGGAGAATGGCGTGAACTCGGAAGGCAGAGCTTGCAGTGAGCCAAGATTGAGCCACTGCACTCCAGCCTGGGTGACAGAGCAAGATTCCGTCTCAAAAAATAAAAAGAAAAAGAAAAAAAAAGGAAACGTGGTACATATACACCATGGAATACTATGCAGCCATAAAAGCAAATGAGATCATGTCCTTTGCAGGAACATGGGTGAAGGTAGAGGTCATTACCCTTAACAAATTAATGCAAGAACAGAAAACCAAATACTGCATGTTCTCACTTATAAATGGGAGCTAAATGATGAGAACACATGGACATATAGAGGTGAACAACACACACTGGGGCCTATTGGAGGGTGGAGGGTGGAAGGAGGGAGAGAATCAGGAAAAATAACTAATGGGTACTAGGCTTAATGCCTCGGTGAAAAAATAACTAATAGGTACTAGGCTTAATGCCTGGGTTTGTACAACAAACCCCCATGGCACAAGTTTACCTATATAACGAAACTGCACATGTACCCCTGAACTTAAAAGTTTTTTAAAAAGTTTACAATAATTAAAAATCTAAAATTTCTATTGGCAGCATAGTCTCAGGTACTACTGTGTACGTTGCCTGCATTTACAGTCAAAGGAAATACTAATTTTCTGTTAGAGGCTAGTGATTTTTCCCCATGTGAATTCACATTGAGTTTGGCTTAAGACCTTACTTAAAACCCTGTAATCAAGACACTCACTTAATTTAAAAAAAAAATAATAATAACAGCCAGGTGTGGTGGCTCACGCCTGTAATCCCAGCATTTGGGAGGCCAAGGTGGACGGTGCTCTTGAGCCCAGGAGTTCGAGACCAGCCTAGGCAACATAGGGAGACCCTGTCTCTACAGGAAAAAAAAAAAAACAAAAACAAAAAAACGCGTGGTCACATATGCCTGTAACACAGCTACTTGGGAGGCCAAGGCAGGAGGATTGCTTGAGCCTGAGAGGTTGAGGCTGCAGTAAGTTGAGATGGCACCACTGCACTCCAGCCTGGGCCACAGAGCAAGACTCTGTCTCCAAAAAATAAATAAATAAATTATACTCCAGCAAGTTAAAATGGAAGGGCACTATCCTTCTCAAATCTATAGAAAACCCCCCTTTTCAACTCAATTCAAATGTTACTAAGCACCTACTGTGTACAGAGACTTTTGTATGCTCAAAATGGGCAAGAAAAACAATAAAAGTAATGGGAAGTCGGTGACAACATAAAAATAAAGCAGGGATTCTAAGAATTTATGTAGGAAAATCTGTCCTCCAACTTAAAAATTGACATATTTGTGTTCTAAATTTAATGAAATTAAACCAAGGTGGAAGATAAGGAGGGTTATAGGATTTACAAACGTGACGACAGCGACATCTAGTGGGAACCATTGATAAAACACCTCTAGTGTTTCACCGCAAAGAAGTACGCACAGACAGCCACGTTCATGAAATATTTGCTACACCTATTATAGATTAATATCGAGTCAGGCCCTGGCCGGCAGCCCATCCGTGTTCTTTTCTCCTCGGGCTGCATCCCACATCATGAGTGGCCTCATGCACATGCACCTCAGCCAAGTCCCAGATAGAAAGTAGGTAAAGAAAATTATTCTGGCTGTTTTCTCTAACACAGACTAATTGGAGATTCCGTGCCAAAGTAAAAAGTCATGCAGGTATTAAATGACCAAGCCTAGGCAAGGGATATTTTTCTGTAAGAACAAAGAAAAACATGTGTACTGAAGTAGGCTATATTGGAGACCTAGGGTAGGGTCATTCAGTTCCACAAACTGCTTCCACGTTCTCTTTCTCTTGGATCACTCATTTTTCTTTCCTTCACCAAATCCAGCATGCTTTACAGATAATGCAAGAGCAGTGAGAGAAAGGGGGAGAGGTGAAAGGAGCACGGATCGTGTTTGAAGGAAAGTGAGGCCCCTTCGGCCACCTTTCAGGCCTAGAAGTACACACATTTGTGTCCTAATCCTAAGGGCAGGTTGAAATCTGGGTGGTCAAATGGCTGGAGAAGATCCCGTGCAGTTCCTGGAAACATGCTCAGGGTCATTTGCGCAGGGAATTCCTGAGTCCCAGGTACAGGTACCCAAAGTGAGGTTTAGAAGGGCAGAGGCGGACTCCAGGTGAACACGGTCCTCTGCCTGATGGTCTCCCTAGTCGGTGGCACGGATGTGGCGAGAAGGCCATGGCAAGGGGCCTCTACATTGTGGGTTCTTGCCAAAATCCAAGGGTAGTACTGCTCTTGCCTGTCCTGCCTTTTTGCACATTTCCTGGTTGGGACCATTTTTATGATGGCAGCCAACTGTTTAAGCGTGTACGTAGTGTGTGTGGAATACGAAAGAGAGACAGAAAAACCACACATTTTTCTAAAAGCCCTCTGTCAGCCAACACGTCTTAGATTTCATTATGCACAGCAATCCCCTGGGACCTTCTTGGAATGCAGATTCTGGCTCAGTGGGTCTGGGGATGGGGCACCAAAACCTTCATTTCTAACAGCTCCCAGGTGATGCTGCTCAGGGGCCAGTAGCAAGGCTGCAGTAGACATGATTTTTGTCTGCCCATCATCCCAATTTTTTTTGGAGAACTCACTCCTCTCCTATTCTACAGAAAGCCCAGTCTGTGTGGTTCATTTGAGGCTGGTTCCACCTCCCCAAGAGTGGGCATGTGCCTCAGGCCAGGCTGTGAGAAGCCTTCCCAGGACTTTGCAGAACCAATCATTGTCTCCAACTGTGGGGTTTTATTGGGCTGGGACTGCTGTAGGTCATCCTTTCCACGAGATGGGGCCAGTCTGAGAATGATGCCATCATAGAGGAGAAGAGAGCCGAAGATGGCAAGAAAGAGGCGGGTCTTGGGTGAATCCCTGGATCCAGCCATGCCTCCAGACTTCCCAGCTATGGCCAATAAACTCCTTTTCTTCCTGAGCTAGTTTGAAATGGGTCTCTTCACTTGCAATGAACATTCTTCCTGATTTCACTCTTGATCTAATGAAAGATGAGGATGGTAGCTGATTTCCAGTGGAGAAGCTCCCTGCCCCCATTCTAAGGTCCTCCATTCCCAGGAGCCTCCCCAAGCCCTCACATCTGCAGTGAGGCCCCTGCACTGAAGCCCATCCCTCTTGCTGCTTAGTCCCCTTGTTTGGAACTTTTCATTTACACCAATAACAAATCATAACCCCACTTACACAGCATTTTCTAGTTTCAAAACCTTTTACAAATATATAACCCAGACAAGAGCTAAGCTGCCTGGGTTTAAATTTCATCTTCGCCACTTCTTTTTGATTGTTTTAATGTTTGTGGCTACATAGTAGGTCCATATATTTATGGGGTATGTGAGATGTTTTGATAAAGGCATGCAATGTATAATAATTACATCATAGACAATGGAGTATCTGTCCCCTCAAGCATTTATCTTTTGTATTACAAACAATCCAATTATACTCTTTTAGTTATTTTTAAATGTACAATTAAATTATTATTGGCTATAGCCAGCCTGACACTTCTTAGCTGTACAATGTTGAGCTAGTTACTTGGCTTCTCTGTGCCTGCACTGCCTCGTCTGTAAAATGGGGATAATTGTGGCTCCTGATTCATGGGGCTGCCACTATGTTAGGTTAGTTAATATGTGTTACAATCTTAGAACAGTTCCCAGCTCATGGTAAGGTCTATGCAAATGCCACTATTACTATAACTATCATTATTGTTATTATTTTATCCCCAAAATAAGCCCTCAATATCAGCATTATTTTTATCCTCATTCCTATGTTGTAGATGAGAAGACTAAAAATGATGGTGTGACAAACTCATATAGTGAACAATATCACTGAGATAATTTCAAGTCATCTGAGTCTATATTCCTAACAACAATCTTCCCCAAGCTGTAATATGTAGATTCTTATTATGCTGTCTTGTGTTATTTTATTATTTTATTGCTATACCAATTTAAATGTGTATGTCCTCTTTTTAGCTAAATTATAATCTCCTTAACACTAGGAACTCTGATAAACACATCTTTAACTTGGAGCCAACCCAAATGCCCATGAATGATAGACTGGATAAAGAAAATATGGCACATATACACCATGGAATACTATGCAGCCATAAAAAAAGAGTTCATGTCCTTTGCAGGGACATGGATGAAGCTGGAAGCCATCATTCTCAGCAAACTAACACAGGAACAGAAAAACAAACACCACATGTTTTCACTCATAAGTGGAAGTTGAAGAATGAGAACACATGGACACAGGGAGGCGGACGTGACACACAGGGGCCTGTTGGGGACTGGGGGACAAAGGGAGGGAGAGCATTAAGACAAATACCTAATGCATGTGGGGCTCAAAGCCTAGATGATGGATTGATGGGTGCAGTAAACCACCATGGCACATATATACCTATGTAACAAACCTGCACATTCTGTACATGTATCCCAGAACTTAAAGTAAAATTTAAAAAAAAATCTTTAAAATTCCTCAGCAAGTACCATAATAACACGAGAGTAAACAGATACCCACTGACTGATAATATTTAGTAAGATAGAAATATGTGTATGTTAATCCTTTAAATAGAGCAGTTTACAAAACAATATAAACATGACACTCCATTATTGTCAAAAATACTTTTCTATGTATGTTTGTCTACATGTAGACAGGAAAAAATAACTGAAAGAATTTATATCAAAATATTAGCAAGGTTATCATTTCTGGGTAGGGAGCAATGGATAACTTGTTTCTGCATGTCAGGGACTTTAATTAAGAGGCTTCCAAAGACTCAACAACTGGGAAGTGTGGGGTGTGGGGTTTCTTTGACCTCCACCCTCCCCACTGCTACCTGAGGGCTGTCTGGGTCCCAGCAATCACCTTACCTGGGAAGACTGAGGGAATCTTCTTGAAGTTAGAGTCTGTATTTGTTCATATCCTCCACATATGCCCACCTGCCCCAGTGTCTCTCGGTTGGGTCCTAAGCTGCTGGACTGAAAGCCCCACCTTCCAGACATGTCATAAAACTGCCTTTTGTTTCCCTTTGGTGTCTTCTCAGTAAAGGATGGTCAGAGGGCCATAGAAACAGCTTAGGGTTCCTTTGGGAGCTCTCCCAAAAAGTGGGTAGAAGAATCCAGGTGGTCCCCTGAGGAGAGGGGAATGGGTTTCCACACAGGGCTCTCTTGTTGGACATTCTTCATCTTCTACCACCAACACACCAGTTTTTTGTTTGTTTTGAGATAGGGTCTCACTCTGTCTCCCAGGCTAGAGTGCAATGGTGCCATAACAGCTCACTGCAGCCTTGCCCTCCCTGGACCAAGGGATCCTCCTGCCTCAGCCTCCCAGATAGCTGGGACTACAGGGGTGCACCACTGTGCCAGGCTAATTTTTTTAATTTTTTGTAGAGATGGAGGTCTCACTATATCACTTAGGCTGGTCTTGAACTCCTGGGCTCAAGTGATCCTCCCACCACAGCCTCCCAAAGCGCTGGGATTACAGGCATGAGCCACCACACCCAGCCAACATGCATCTTATAATACAAGAAAATACATTTTTAAAGCAAATACTTATTTAATATTTGCTTTAAAACGTTGCTGGGCAGGTTGTAGGTGCTCATTTGTGGATAGTTAGAAAATATCCTCTGAATTGTTTGACTGTCTCCATCCTGCCAAGCTTAGAGGTGTTGAGAATATTCTTTTCCTAGTATTTGTTTCCTATATACTAGTATTTCTTATATCCTTTCCTGGTATTTGTACATATTTTTTTGGGAGTCCTTAAAATTCAATCAACTCTAAATTATCAATTCTGGATCCTTCAGTCTATACAACCTCTCTGTTTCCCGGGATGATTTTCTACCTCTGCTAGAACAGCTCCAAGAATCTGTAAAAATAGTACTTAAAGTCTTAATTTTTTTTTTTTTTTTTTTTTTTTTTTGAGACCAAGTCTCGTTCTGTCACCCAGGCTGAAGTGCAGTGGTGCAAACTCAGCTCACTGCAGCCTCCACCTCTGGCTTGAATTTTCCCAGGAGTGAGAAGTCTCCCAGGAGAATTCAAGCGATTCTCCTGCTTCAACCTCCCAAATAGCTGGGACTACAGGCACTCTCCACTATGCCCGCTAATTTTTGTGTTTTTTTTTTTAGTAGAGTCGGGGTTTCACCATGTTGGCCAGGCTGGTCTCAAACTCCTGACTTCAAGTGATCCTCCTGCCCCGGCCTCCCAAAGTGCTGAGATTACAGGCATGAGCCACTGTGCCTGGTCCTCAACTTCTTTTTAAAAATGATTTTCCTTAAACATTTCAATGAGTCAAAACTCAGAAAATGACAGAGTGATTCTGACCCCTCTTTATCATTTAGCAAACATTTGTTTTGTGCCTACTGGGTAACGGGCTCTGGAGATAAAGTGATGAATTGAAACATACACTCTTCGTGCCCTCCAGGATTTTAGAATCTAGTGGACATAAATCCCACGCATCTCCAGAAGTGATGTTCTTCTTCTCCAACCCAGTTATCTTTCTATGCTAAGTGCTTTGTACATTTTCCAAAATCAATGCTTTCAAGCACACCAAACAGAGAGGGATTTCAGGAAAAAGAACATTAAGAGAGAGGGAGAAGAAGTCCCACATTTTATCTTCCTAATTATTGGTTTAATGTCTGCTTTCACACATGTATTGCAAAGTTCATGAGGGCAATTTCTCATTTTATCCCCACTTTTATCCATCACTTTTATCTCCAGCACCTAGAAAAGTGTTTGGCACTTAGAAGACACTCAGCAAATATTGGTTGATTGAACAAATCAGTGAATCAGCCTAGGAATATTGCTAGGCAGGCCATAGGTGTTCATTTGTGGATAGTTAGGTAGATGAACAGATAATATAACAAATAAGTGGGTAAGTGCAGAGATGGGTGAATTGTGAATGGGAGATTAGAAGGGTAAATAGGGCAATGGGTGGGTGAATGGGTAGGTGAGTAGATGGATGGTTGGGTTGATGTGTGTGGAGGGGGTGATTCTAAAAATGGAAAGACTCAGTACAGTGATCTGGATCCTTGTGATAATGTTCATTTTGTAAAGAAATTTTAATTTTCTCCAGTGAAAGAAATCACAGAAGCACCACCAGGGTTTCGACGTGTTTATGGCATAGTCCCTGGCACACAGGAGGTATGGAATAAATGTTTTCTGAATGAATGGGTGAATGAGAGCAAATGAATAAATGAATGAAGAATTAGCTGAATCGTGAGACTTCTTTCTCTGTGTTTCTACTTTAATCCATTTTTCTTAACTATGAATAAGATTAAGAAGGAGAGAAGGGAATAATTAAGGCAGTTTGTCCTCAACAGTAGATTATCATAGAAACCACCAACCAGCTGCACCCTCATGATTATTGCAGTGCTGTCCACAATAGCTAAGACATGGAATCAACCTGGGTATCTAACAACAGATGAATGGGTTTTTAAAAACGTGTTATATATACACAATGGAGTACTATTCAGCCACACACACAAAAAAATGAAATCTTCTCATTCACAGCAACATGGATAGAACTGGAGGATATAATGTTAAGTGGAAATAAGCCAGGCACAGAACAGAGGATACTAGAGGCTGGGAAGGAGAAGGAAAGGATAGGGAGAGATTTGTTAGAGAATACAAAATTACAGCTAGTTATTCGGTTGGTGCCAAAGTAATTGTGGTTTTTGTTATTAAAAGTAATGGCAAAATGAGCAATTATTTTTGCACCACCTAATAGACGGAATAAGTGTTAGTGTCATATAGCACTGTAGAATGGTCTTCAGCAACATTTAAAAAAAAAAAAGTAACTTTAAAGATAAGAATACATTCTATAATTTCAAATAGCTATAAGATGGATATTGAATGTTCCCAACACAAAGATATGATGTATTTATGATTATGGATATGCTAATTACCCTGATCTGATGACTATACATTATATGTATCAAAACATCACTATGTACCTCATAAATATGTACAATTATTGTATGTCAACTTAAAAATTAAAACTTTTTAAATAAAAAGAATCCACCAATTGCCAGATCACACATACACACTCCCGCTATCATAAACACCGACTGCAGCCTGCCCAGGGCCCCTTCACCAGGCTGACGCGCCCTTCCCTTCCGCTTTATATGCTTCTGTGTCTGCATCTTTTCAGAGCTGCATCCTTTATCCAACAAGACCCCTTGACAGATTGGCACCACCTCCCCCAAAAGGCTATAACTTTCCTCTCTCCTCGAGGTGGCACACAACCACTGACTGATGCAGGGGTACAGAAGGCCAGCCCATTCATCTCAAGGAGAGATTGCTCTACAAGCCCAAGCTAGACTTTACAGGAGTCACACCCTGGCTTGGTTCCTTCCCCTGCCTGTCCTGCTCTCCTTGCCCACTCTCCCTTGAGAGCCATCAATAAACCACATGCCCCTGGATCCCTGTCTCAAGCTCTACCTCTAGGGAAGCCTGCCCTAAGGCAGTTCTTTAACCCTGTTACCATGATCTGCATAACGTTTTCCAGACATAGAGTAAAGCTCAGGCCTTTGTTGCTATCCTTATGCTCGAACCAGGGGCCCCATTTCTCTCTCCTGTGACAGCAACATCACCAAGTGTTCCAGGGTGGGATGTTTTCAGGAGGGGTGTAACGGAATGACACAGCAAAGGTTGCTGCCTGGGCATTAGAAGTAGAAAACCACACCCAGCTGGCCCAAGCCAGTAGCCGGGGATAAGAACTTCACCGAGACTTTCCAACCTAGCAGAATAGACTCCCCGCTTTCCTGCCACTTCCATTAAATGGACCATTCAGACATTTGCTGTGAATTTCAAGTGAGCCACATCCTATTCCCTAATATATATTGTTCATTGCTGTATGTGCTCACTCTCTCTTTCTCTATCTCTTTCTGCCTGACTCTTCCGCTTCATTTCTGCCTCTCATGACCCGAGGATGGAGGGCCTTCAGGGCCAGTAAGCAATAAATCTTTGGATTTATTTCCTATCGCGATGGTGTACTGAATTTGCACGTTCCGTCTGAAGCAGGGGCTACTCCAGACCAGGTTTTTCCTGGGATGCCAGGGAGAACACGAGGGCAGGCTCCCAGGCCACAGCAATCGTCAGTCAGGCAGAAACTGGACACAGGTCAGCAAGAGCTGCAAGGACATCTGCCAGTATAAACAACTTTCCCACGTGAGGGGCACCTGGTCACAGTCGAGACAACTAAGCATTAGGCTATCCGCCACGTGAAAGAAGTATCCCATGCAAAGCACATGTAGAGACACCCATGCTCAGCTCCCCTCCATTTCCTGGCAGGGCTGCTAGCTGCTCTGGAACTGGAACCCCAGTTTAGCTGGTGGCTGTCAAAACAAAGGGTCCACGCTACGTCATATCCAGCCCCATTGCTAGGTTGGCCTATCTCTTGGAAAAGTCCGTGTGAGGGGTGTGGAGGGGGCAGGGCGTTCTGAAGCCCTTACTAGGCACTTTCATACAGACGAGTACTTTCTCTATGCTTTTCAGTAGTTGTGGCAAAGCACGTCAGTACCACTGCAGGGTTACTTGTGGTAGACCACCTACACACAGACCCTGAGACAAGAATTTAAAGCGTATTTGGGAGGTGACCCATCCCAGGGTGTATTCGTTCATTTTCATACTGCTATAAAGAACTGCCCAAGGCCGGGCGCGGTGGCTCAAGCCTGTAATCCCAGCACTTTGGGAGGCCCGGGCGGGCGGATCACGAGCTCAGGAGATTGAGACAATCCTGGCTAACCCGGTGAAACCCCGTCTCTACTAAAAAAACAAAAAATTAGCCGGGCGTGTTGCGGGCGCCTGTAGTCCCAGCTACTCGGGAGGCTGAGGCGGGAGAATGGCGGGAACCCGGGAGGCGGAGCTTGCAGTGAGCCGAGTCCAGCCTGGGTGACAGAGCGAGACTCCGTCTCAAAAAAAAAAAAAAAAAAAAGAAGAACTGCCCAAGACTGGGTAATTTATAAAGGAAAGAGGTTTAATTGACTCACGGTTCAACATAGCTGGGGAGGCCTCAGGAAACTTCACAATCACGGCAGAAGGCGAAGCGGAAGCAAGGAACCCTCCTCACGAGGCAGCAGGAAAGGTGCTGCGTGAAGGGGAAAAGCTCCTTATAAAACCACCAGATCTCGTGAGAACTCACTCACTATCACGAGAACAGCATCGAGGAAAACGCCCCCATGATTCAATTACCTCCCACCTGGTCTCTCGCACAGCACATGGGGATTAGGGGGATTACAATTCAAGACGAAATTTGGGTAGGGACTCAAAGCCTAACCGTATCACAGGGAGCACCTGCAGCAGGTGGGGAAATGAGACAGAGAAAGGAAGAAGCCAGTCACAGGTGTGTTCATGAGCAGATTATTGCGGTGGACAGCTGGGGTCCAGTCTCCAGGATACTCTGGGGAACTGTGAAGAATTAATCTCAGAGTTGTTCGCCCTGTGGACAAGGATGCTAGGGTATTGATTCACCAACTGCTGTATCTCATTGGCTAAGGGCTGCTCCTGGGGGTGTTAATTTCTCCAGTATTTTGGCCTACTCTGCTTTAAGCCAAGAAACTTCCTAGCTAGAGACCCCTTCAGACAGAGAGCTGCAAATATTCGCCACTGACAGCCATAGGCATGAGGGAATGGGGGTGCCATGGGAATATGGTCTACCACACTCACCCACGTATCCCTGCAGGTGACACACCACACTATCTTCATTCAGACACCTTAGTTGGTGATACAGGTGCAGGATGAGAGGGATCTAGGAGTCAGGATGAGGAGTGGGGGAGGGAAAGCTCCTCATTATAGAGAAGGCCTGTGTTAGGGCAGTTAAGAAGGAGCCAGAAAGGGCTTCAAAGGCACAGAACAACCACTCACCCACTGGCACTTCCAGCCATATGGGACTTGGACCAAAGAGTACCCCATGGAACGGAAAGAGCCTGCGTATTTCCCAATCATCATCCCAGGTCGTGAGGCTCCAGCAGCACACGTGGGTTGGTGGGTTGGTGCTGGGGCATCTCCTGTTCTGGCTGCCCTCACCTATTCTCCCTAATCCTGGCCACAGCCTCTCTTTACCCTTTGGAGAACCACTCACTCCTGCAAATATGATCCTGGGCATGAGAATATAACACAAGCTGGGCCCCTCAGATGTCTGCTCCTTGGAATTTGAACCCGGAGCAGAGGGATACTGTTTGTCTCCAGAGATGCTATAACAAAGACCACAGACTGGGTGGCTCCAAACAACAGAGACTTCAGGAGGCTGAAACTGCAAGATCGAGTTGTCAGCAGGGCCCTGCTCCCTCTGAAACCTGTAGGGGAAAATTCTTCTCTTAGTGACTGAATGTTTGCTATCATGTGTTGAAATCTAATCCCTAATGGGATGGTATTTGGAAGTGGAAGGTAATGTGGGCAGAGCCCTTATGAATGGGATTAGTGCCCTTATAAAAAGAATCCAGGCTGAGCGTGGTGGCTCACACCTGTAATCCCAGGACTTTGGGAGGCCAAGGCAGGTGGATCACCTGAGGTCAGGAGTTCAAGACCAGCCTAGCCAACATGGTGAAACCCCGTCTCTACTAAAAATACAAAAATTAACCGGGCATGTATGTGCATGCCTGTGGTCCCAGCTACTCGGGAGGCTGAGGCAGGAGAATCGCTTGAACACGGGAGGCGGAGGTTGCAGTGGGTTGAGATCGTGCCCTGCACTCCAGCCTGGGCAACAGAGCGAGACTCTGTCTCACAAAAAAAAAGAATCCAGAGGCCTAACTCACTGCCTTTCCACCATGTGAAGATGCAGCAAGAAGGCAGCATCTGCAACCTGGAAGAGGGCCCTCACCAGAACCCAGCCCTGCTGGCACCCTAATCTTGGACTTCCAAGTCTCCAGAAATGTGAGAAATAAATTTCTGTTGTTTATAAGCCATCCAGTTTATATTTTTTACACCAGCCCAAGCTGGCTAAAACACCTTCCTCCATCTTGCAGCTTCTGACGTTTGCAGCCAGTCCCTGGAGTTACTTGAGTTACAGAGGTATCACCCCAGTCTCTGCCTCTGTCACCACGTGGCTGGCTTTGCCCCGTGTGTCTGTCTCTTCTCCTCTCATAAGGACGCCAGTCATATTGGATTGGTATCCACCCTCCTCCAATATGACCTCATCTTAACCTAATTATATCTGCAAAGACCCTATTTCCAAATAAGGTCTTATTCACAGGTACTGGGGGTTAAGATTTCAACATACCTTTTGTGGGACAAAATTCAACCAATAACGGACGTGAATCCTGAAACCATGTGGAGCCCCTTCATCCCAAAAGAGGTTGCTGGAGGAGACTCCCTTGATCTTCAACTTGCCTTGGTTCCTGTGCTTTTCAAAGTCTCCTTGGGAGATTTTCCTTGATTCTGTGAGCTATATCTCCATATCCTTATCATAAGCTCCTTTCATTTTGTTTTTTCACCCTCTTAAGACAGAGTCAGCCACATAAACCTACAAAGCTCCCCCAGGGCTTCATATGCACATTATAGTTTGAAAAGCCTTGAACTATGGTACCTGAACATGTTTTGTAAGCTGTGAAGTAATAAACACATACATTATCCATACTTTATTTTCAGTTGTTTGCTATATCTTCCTGCCCAATTTCACTTACATGTCAAAAGCAGTATCCCAAGGGCCTGGTAGAGCACTTGGCACAGTCCAAATATTTAATACAAGGCAGTGTCTGCTAACAATAAATACTAATCTTAGAGGAGCTCTGACCCATGGCTGGAGAGAATATTAATAGGTACAATCTTTTTGGCAAGAAATGTGGCAATTATATTAAAACTTCTTAAATATGCATAATCTTTAACCAAGTAATTCCACTCATAAGAATTTGTCTTAAGGAAGTAATTAAGCACATGCACAAAGATTTAGCACAGCCTTATACTGGGGGAGAAAATGGAGGTAATTCAAAAAAAAAAATAGGCTCAATGGAAGTAAGATAAATCATTTGTACCCAAACAAGACAAAGCTCACATTACATTAGGTATTATGGAAATATATTTATCACCAGTATGCTGGCCAAGGAACACTCCTGCAGTGTTATTTAAAAAAAAAAAAAAAAAAAAAAAAAAAGGCTATTTTGTTTACCCTTCTGCCTTTTGAGACAAGAGAAGGGGTATTTATTTTCCTCTCCTTGGATGAAAACCAGGATGGCTTTCATGAGACATCTGGGCTCTCTTAGATCATGAAAAGTGCTCCAGACACTGCTGGTCATTAAAAAAAAAAAGAAAGAAAAAAGAAAAAAAAACTCAGTTTGGTAATGGTTAGTCCAGTTCAATGTAATCATTAAAATATCAATCTTTACTCAAAGTTAAAATTTCTCCTTCCTTCAGCTGCTGTTGCCACAGCCTCCCTGCAGTGCTAGTTCCTAAAGGATGGGTAGGAATTCTACAAGAGGAAAGGAAGGGGGAGGGCAGTCCAGATGGAAGAAGGAACAGTCCAAACAAGGAGGAAGACAACAAAGGGCACACCATCCTTAGTGATGCTAAGGGGAGGGGATGCCCTCACAATGTCGACACAGTTTCAGAAGCTGCCGGAAACTCAACCTATCAAAACTAAATAGAATTGGAAATATGCAAAAGAGACTGTATGTGTAAACAGTCTTGTGAGCCATTGAGGGCAATGGTTTGGAAGTTAAATGGGGGTAAATTCAAATCCTAACTTTGCCATTTAATAACTGGGTGATCTTGGGCAATTTGCTTAAACTCCTTAAGCTTCAGTTTCCTCACCTTTAAGCTGAGGAAATACTCCTAGGTTATGAGGATTAAATGAGATAATGTATGCAAAGAACTAGGCACTGTACCTGGGACATAGAGAGTGCTTACAAGCGGTAATTGCTGAAGGCTGCCTGGGCGAGACAGAAAACTGCAAGTTTGAGCTCATCACCCTCGCTCCACCCCCACCTCCACCCCTACACCCACCCCGTACAGATCAAGAACTGTGCCATCTGCAATTCCTACTATGTAGTTGGGGTTGCCCCACGCCAGGAACCATCCCCTTCCCAGAACAATCATGCCAAGGAGGTGGCCTTGGGAGCCACAGGGCAAGACTCAGGCCCAAACTGGACTCAGAGGGAAAAGCAGACATTTCCTTCGAGTAAGTGCTTAGAAAACGAAGACTTTCAGAGACCAGTGGGAACTGCAATCCACAGAGCCCTTCCAGGAAGCTCTGACTTTTCGAAAGTAAAATTGGGATCTTCCTGAGATACTGGAGATTAGGAAAGCAAGACCCAGTAGTGACAAATTACATTTCTCAGCAGCCCACTGCGGGGAGGGGAGGAGGGCTGGGAGAAGGAGTGGATATCAAATATTTTTGAAAAATTATTCATTCTGAACAGTGCCACACCCCTCTCCTTCCCATCCAGCCTCCCATTCCCCAGAGGCAACTATTTCTAATTCTTTTCGCTGTATCTTCTGGGTGTTAAATCTATATCTCCATACAGTCCATCCTCGTAACTCAAAATTTCATATTTGTGAATTTACCTACTAGGTAAAATTTATTTGTAACTCCAAAATCAGTACTCACGGTGCTTTTGTAGTTGGTAGCAAAAACATTGAGTCACCCGTAACGTGGTTGTGCCCAGCGGAGGTGAAGCAAGGCAATATTCTGTCTTCTTGTTCCCGCTCTCGTACAGAGATGCCCAGAGGATGGAGACTGAGGGCAGCGTAGTGCAAGAAGCTCCAGCATGGGAGCCACTAGGGCAGGGCTTGAATCCCAAATCTGGCATCTATTAGCAGGGTGGCCTCAAGCCAGTCACTTAGCATTTCTAAACTTGGAAAAAAATGTTTAAATAAAACCTAGCTGGGATCCCATTTTTGTTTATGTTAGGGAGGCTGGTGAATATTTTATTCTATGGGGTATAATCCATTACTACCATTATATATTTTGCTGCTCCCATTGTCCCAGACTGGCCCTTAGGAGCTCCTTTCAGGTGACTCCTGTGTCCTTCTGACATGCCCCCATGGGTTTTCGAGGACATCTTCATTGTCTGGCATCACAAGGTGTTCCAGACTCATCTTATGCTTTTCCATCCCACTTCTAGAATCAACCATCTCCTCAAGGCAGAGCAATCTTCCCGTGGTGAAAGGCTGAGTACAGAAGAGCAAACCAAAACCACAGGCAAATCCATTTCAAGCCTCTGCTTGTATCACACCTGCTCATTGGCCAAAGCAAAAGACATGGCCAAGACCAAAATCAAGGTGCAGGGAGGTCCACTCCACTCCAATGGGGGGAACTGCAGAGTCCCATGGTGAAAGGTATGAATGTGTAATTCCAGTTTAGAAGGTGTGACAACGTGGGGAACAATGTTCCCATCTCCCACTTTCCCCTTACTTCCCGGCCTTTATTTAAAGCATACTGAACTATTTGCTGGGCTACAAAAAGTATAAACCTAAGTTGCCCTCAAAGCAACTGCTAGCAGTTGTATCCATATTCGAAACCCAGTAGTCAGGTAGAAATATAGACAGCAGCAGACACCCATAATAATTATAATAATTTATTAATATAAATCACAATAGCATTATGAAGGCATGCGACACATACATGGGCTCTTTCATTTACTCTCATAATAGTGCGATTATAATAAGGGTTTTATTCATTTCCCTTCAATAGCTACTCATCAGCTTTGGTTTGAATAAAGTGGTAGTTTGTTTTCTCAGCCCAAATTTTGGGCTCTCGGTCAACTTGGACCTCCAGCTGCAGCAGAGGGCCTCTCCTGGCAAAGCAGTTTCTCTCCTTACCTCTCTGGTCAGCTGGAGGACTCTGGTGTGGGTCTAGCTGCTCTATCAAGATTGCTGAAAGAGCAAGAAGTCATCAATATAAACCAACATTCTGAATGCTCCCTACTATTTCCCCTCTTATTCACAGCCTCACTCAGCTTGCAGTGTGCATCTGCAAGTATTGTATATAGTAGTTGAAGGAAAATTTTGCCACTGCATTACAAGAGTCACCAGCTTTCCAGCCTGTAATGTGTGTCCCCTCCTTGCTCAAAGCCCTGCCTGCTGCACTTAGTCAATTCTACTTTTAGTGTTGTTACTTGTAGCATCCCGCTTCCGGTACCACATTCTTTGTCAGTAAGAGCTCTTAGGCACAAATAACAGAATTCACTATGGCTAGCTTAAACAGAAAAATAATTAGGCAAGTCATCATCATCATCATCATAGATGACAGGATCTTGCCCCATCATAGTGGACACAACCTGACAGGACAGCAGGAGAAAGAGGCTTGGAGCTAAGCACCAAGAACAAAGTCTGAAACGATGCCGTAGGACTAACACAAGAAGGGAATCACCACGGAAGCATCTGAACTTGACTTTACTGCACCTGCTACTGCCATCCACTAGCACTGACATCACTTCTGCTTTGGGGCTTTAACCTTTCAGCCTCCAGAAAACCATCGCCGCTGCCACTACCACCACCACAGTCATTCCTGACACCACTCACATCAGAAAAGATGGAAGCTCCAAGTGCATCCTGTCCCTGCACCGCACTCACCTCCAAATTAAAGTCATGCCCGAGTATCTGAATGACACAGCCTAGGTCATAGGCCTGTGCCCTCGCTGCAAGCGAGGTTGGGAATTTGAGTTCTGACTTCTAGACTGCTTAAAACCAGTTGAATTCTTTAGCACAAGGCAGATATTTTCAATTGAAAAGAGAAAAACCATATTGGTATAAATAGATAGAGCCATAATTCAAGGTCACACACAAAATCTTGACCACAGGCTGGGCACGGTGGGTCACACCTGTAATCTTAACACTTTGGGAGGCCGAGGCAGGTGGATCACAAGGTCAAGAGATCAAGACCATCTTGGCCAACATGATGAAACCTGGTCTCTACTAAAAATACAAAAATTGTAGTCCCAGCTACTCAGGAGACTGAGGCAGGAGAATCACTTGAACCCGGGAGGCGGAGTTTGCAGCAGTGAGTCAAGATCGCGCCACTGCACATAAAGATTTCCACAAATATTAAGGAGGCCACTCCAAGGATGATGGGCAGCCATGAGTATGACTCATATTTGCTACAATCATCAAGATATTTTCAAGTTAGAAAAGCAAAATGCAGAACAATATGTATAGACTACTATCACTTGCATAAGAGGCAGAAATTGTCTACATGCACAGACTATCTCTGGAAGATTTCAGGGGAAACAGGTAACTATTATCTCCAGGGAAGGGAACTCAATAATCAAGGATAGGAGGAAGATTTAATTATCACTGTATACTCCCTTGTACCCTTTGATTAAGAAGGATGCAATGTAAGGAAGGAGAACAGGGGATGGAGGAGAAGAGGGATGGAAGGAGGGAGGCACTGTGTTTCTTGCTTCTCTCATTCTCAAAGGTGGGCTCCAGCATGGCCCCCAGCAAAGTCATTTTTACTCTTCTTTGCTCTTTCTCATTCAGCCCTGTAAGTACATTGAGACACACCCCTTTCACCCTGGCAAGGAGAAAACTTTAGAACTTGCCTGGGCATAGAAAGTGCTCATTATCCATCCAGTTGGGGAGGAGGGTGTAGCAATAATAGGCACCTTCTGCTTCTTTACACTGAACAAAATCTGTTCTCTGCACACGTGAACACAGCTGCCATTTTGTATGTGCCAAGGACTCAATGCAAATAAAAATATATTTCAGGTGTCTGCTGCCATTTCGAAGTCATCAGACTTCTAGCAGGTTTATAAGCTGAAAACTTAATAGAGAACTTTATATTGGGTAAATGTCAAAACCATCAATCAGGAAAAAAAAATCCACTTCTTTTCTCCTTCAAGCAGCTTTCTTATTCTACCTAAATTAACTGTAGAATTTTTAGTGAAAAGGTGCTAGAGGAAGAAATCACTTGTGTTTAACAAGTTAAAGTAGCTGAAACTTTCAAAGGCCTCTACTCATTTATTTCCGTTTTGTGTTCAGTGAATATGGAATATGGCCACATCTCTCATTCAGTCTGATCTACCCATACCCCAGACACGACCTGACTTACTTTTTTTTTTTTTTTAACTGAGACAGGTTCTTGCTCTGTTACCCAGGTTAGAGTGCAGTGGTGCAATCATGGCTTATTGCAGCCTTGATCTCCCAGGCTCCAGCGATCCTCCCACCTCAGCCTCCCAAGTAGATAGGATCACAGGCACACACCACCACACCCAGCTAATTTCTATTATTTTTAAAATTCGTTTTCTTCAACTTTTATTTTAAGTTCAGGGGTACATGTGCAGGTTTGTTACATAGTAAACATGTGCCACGGTGGTTTGGCGCACAGATCATCACATAATTGTTATTATTATTATTATTTTTTTTGGTGGAGATGTGGGTCTCCTTATGCTGCCCGAGCTGGTCTTAAACTCCTGGGCTCAAGCAATCCTACTGTCTTGGCCTCCTAGGTGTTGAGATTACAGGCCTGAACCACCACACCCAGTTGATTTACCTTTTTGAAGGTACTACTTCAAAGGTGAGTTTATCAGTGTATGGGTAATTGACAACAGATTTTTTTTTCAATATTTGCAACTTGAATGTATAAGATTTCAAAGTCAAGAGATAGAGCTTCTCTTTATCTTCCACCCTTCTGCTACCTGAAGCACAAGTATCTGCTAACTAAAAAAATATGTATTAATACCTTAAAACAGTTCTCTAGAAACCTCAGGTTATTATGAACAACTATGAAGCTCTTATCCAATGTTTCCAATTCCATCTCAAAAATCACCTCCTTTCTGAAGCCTTTTCTCATATTCCCTGCCACTCCAAACACCTGGCAGAAGTAGACACCTTCTTCTGTATTCCTTAGCATCCCTCCTACCATCTGAAGACAAAGTGTGTGCCCAGTTAATCTGAGTATTTTCAACATACATTAAGATGTCTAGCTCACAGTAATACAGTGACTAGTGAATAAATAATCCATTGCTGATTAATACGTATGAATCAATTAAATAACAGACTCAGTGAATTGATTCTGCCTGTTTTTTTAAGGGGGCAAAGAGTGCGCATTTTTTTAATATATATGTGCAAAATTTTGAGGTTCAGAATACACTTTTTAACCCACTTCTAACCCAGGACGTTGGGGGATGGGTTGGACCTGTGTCACACGAACGACAGTAACTGTGTAATAAGTAAAACATAAAGTTAAATTAAAAGCCTAGGACAGCCGGGCATGGTAGCTCACACCTGCAATCCCAACAATTTAGGAGGCTAAGACGAGAGGATGGCTTGAGCCCAGGAGTTCAAGACCAGCCTGAACAACAAAGTGAGACTCTGTCTCCACAAAAGATAAATTTAAAAATTAGCCAGGCATGGTGGTGCACACCTGTAGTCCCAGCTTGGGAGCCTGAGACATCAAGGCTGCAGTGAGCCATGTTCATGCCACTGCACTCTGACCTGGGGGAGAGCAAGACCCTTTCTCAAAAAAAAAAAAAAAAAAGCCTAGGACGCATAATACGGATGAAACTCATAAACATAATGTTGAACACAAGAAGCCAGACACAAAATAATGCACATAGTCTGATTCCATTTATATAAAGTACAAAGACAGGCAAAACCCTTCCAAGGAGTTAGAAGATAAGATAATGGTTATCCTGGGCCTGGGGTTGGGGGTAGGGGGCGGGCAGCGGCAGTGATCATAACTGAAAGGAATAACTAAAAGGGGTCACTAATGGGCTTCCGAGGACTGGTGATGTCCTGTTTCTTCAACTGGGCACTCTTTATACGCTACTGTCTTTATATACTCTGTATACAGGTGTGTTCAGTTTGCGAAAACTCATCAGCTATACATTCATGATTTGTGCTCTTATCTATATATATTGTGTATATGTGTGGGTGTGTGTATATATGATACACATTTATATACACACAAGTCACTACATATAATCAAAAGTTTAAAAATTAACCTAGGCCAAGAAGAATGCTTAAAACCAGTTGAATTCTTTAGCACAAGGCAGATATTTTCAATTGAAAAGAGAAAAACCATATTGGTATAAATAGATAGAGCCATAATTCAAGGTCACACACAAAATCTTGACCATAGGCTGGGCACGGTGGGTCACACCTGTAATCTTAACACTTTGGGAGGCCGAGGCAGGTGGATCACAAGGTCAAGAGATCAAGACCATCTTGGCCAACATGATGAAACCTGGTCTCTACTAAAAATACAAAAATTGTAGTCCCAGCTACTCAGGAGACTGAGGCAGGAGAATCACTTGAACCCGGGAGGCGGAGTTTGCAGCAGTGAGTCAAGATCGCGCCACTGCACTCCTGCCTAGGGACAGAGCAAGACTCCATCTCAAAAAAAATGTGTGTGTGTGTGTGTGTGTGTGCATTGACCACAGTCTAAGTTCTAATGGGCCATGAGCAGGGTTTCCAGAGAGCAAACGTTAAATACTTTCCACCCAGGATAAGAGCAGATTTGCTCATGGTGTTAAGAGGTAGGGAAGTGGGACCAGATGACCCTTCCCATCGTTGACAAACTCTACCAAATGAAGACATTCTGTTTCAAGTTTTTAATGATTTTATTTCAATTATAATATCCTATATTTGCCAACAATGTTCAACTAACCTTTTTAAATTAAATGTACTTTCAAACCCATAATAATCCCAGAATATGGTAATGTTTAAGCAAAAACAGATTCAACTTCTAAATTTTATAACTTTTTTATTAAAATTTAAGTCTTCACAAGCCTTTTAATGCACATAGCTAAAGCCTGTGTTATATTGCATGAAATCCCTCTGTGGAATGGCAGGCATTCTATCTCTCTACCTATTTCACAGATGAGGAAACTGTCATTTCCATGTCTGTTTTATTAACCACTGTATTCTCGGAGCCCAGGCCCATTGGGAGGCCTGTAGAGCAGTAAGCACTCAACAAACGTGCATTAAATGAACAAAGGAGGCTTGGGGAGGTTGTGTAAACTGCCCAGGTCACCCACCCTTCCTGGGTGGCCCCAGCCCTCTTTGAAAATAAATCCAACAGGAAGGCGACCGGCGAGACCGGTGGTGATCCTGAGGTGAGCCACACCAGGTGTGGCCCAGACTTCCGCATGCAGCCTGCCCTTGGGTCTCCTGGAGTCTCCCCTGGTCGGGAGCCTCAGCCTTCTGCAGACTGACACCACCCTCTTACTCAGAGAGGAATCGTTTTGTTGTTGCCGCCACCTCGCTGACCACAAGGGCTCCGGGGCTCTTTCTAAGGGAGGCAGCTGTTCCAGCCGGGAGGCTGGAGTCTCCTGGGCCTGGACGCACCCCGGGGTGTGAGTGATGGGTATGCCTGAAAGGAGGGGAAGTGGCGCGGCTTTAATCATCTGGGCTAGTCCCCGGCAGGCCTGGGGGAACAGGGAAGCTGGAGGCGGCCTTCAAGCGGCACGATGAGACATCGCAAGAGGAGCTGCAGACACTGTGCGTGCGCCCCGGGTTCTCCCCGCCTTCTCTCCGCAGAGCAGCCCTTCGGCCACCCTTTGCCCTTAAAAATCTGCAGACTGCGCCTCCTCTCCGCGGGAGCGAGACCGAGCAGGCCCGGGGCTGGGCGTGCCCTCGCCTGCCTTGCCGCGCGCTGCCCTCGGCCGGGCCGCTGGGGGCCGTGCAGTGCACCGGGCACACCGAGCCTCCGTGGGAGGTCCCGAGGCAGCTTCGCCTGCTCGCCCCGGCTCCAGCCCTCACCTGCCGCAGCCTTAGCTGAGCAGCCGCCGCCACTGGGCGCCCCCCGCTCCCCACTTCGCCAGCGCCCGCTCTTCGGCTCGGCCCGGGGTAGTTTGTAGGGACGCAGCTCTCCACGTGCGCGACTGCGAGGCTGGACGCTGCAGGCTCCTGGAAAGGAGGTGGGTGCTCCGGAGCTAGGGCTGGGGAGCTGGAGGTTGGGAGGCTTTGATGGGCACCAGTGGCTCCTGAGCCCCTTTACCCCCTTTCTTTCTGCAGCCTCTTGTACTTAAATAGCTGTTGATCGAAAATAATTTCTCTAGATGTGACCAACTTCTCCGGCCTTACGCATCTGGCCGCAAAATAAACTTTCAGTTCAGCCGCAAGTGCCGCCTTAATGGGAGTAAGGGGCATGCTTTATCCACCCAACATCCGCCCCAGGATCGTGCAGAGCTGGCGAAAGACAGGTCGGGTGGCCCTCCAACACCAAGCACCTTCAGATCTTCCAGGGGGAAGGGTCGGGGACTGTTTCCCCCTCATCTTTCCTCCTTCCTGCTCTCCATCCCTCCATCCCTCCTTCCCTGCTTTCGTTTCTTTGATTTTCTGCGAAGGGCTGTTGAGCACTCTGCCAGTAGCTTTGCTTCTTGTTTTGGTCTCCTTAGGTGCGTTTTCCCGGCTGAAGTTTGCTGCTATCCTTGACAAGTAACAGCTTGCTGCAGACTAGACGTTCGCTCAAAAATGAAGGCGCAGAAAGATAGGAAAGGAATGCAGGAAAACCAGCTTGGCTAATTTTAGCCTGCATTTTGTTGTACGAGGAATCAGCCTCTATTCCCTAAATGAGTAGTGTTTTGATCACCCGAGTTAGGAAAAGACCTTATATCGGATTGCCCAGTGAAATAAGCAGTAAGGAATCACCTTTAAAAGTTATTTTCTTCATATACAAAACATTTTAAATAACTAGACCTAATAATCATAGCGTTTAAGAAATTGTAAGGATCTTAAAGTCGAACAGTTCAATGCCAAGTTATAAGTTTGCCTATGAAGGGGCATCTTTTGTCTCCTCACTGCACAAGATTTGTGTTGAAAGAAATGCTTAGTAAAGGCTACTGAGAATTTAGTTCGTGTAGTTTGAGGAGTTTGCTTTCATTCTAGCACTGCAACATTATCAAAGTGGTTTCCCACTGTGGTGGATAAGAGTTTGAAATAGAAAGGCAGACCTGGATTTCCATCTGGGCTCCAGCATCTAACTTGCTGTGTGACCTCAGGCAAGTGGCTTCATCTCTCTGAGGCTGAGTTTCCTCGTTTCTAAATGAGATTGCTGGGAGGATGAAAAAGGGATAACAGAAGACAGGAGTTAACACAGAGCACATCATACAGTCAGTAGGTAATAAATGATACCTGAAGTTGATGATGACAGAGGCAAGCAGTTAGGCCTAATGCAGTCACTGAATGGCACTTCTCATGCGAGGGTTCTGTGTGGATCTCTGTGCATGGGGAGGAGATGCATTGCATAGTTGCATGCTTCTGACTATAAAAACATAAGGAGCGGCTGGGCGCGGTGGCCCACGCCTGTAATGCCAGCACTTTTGGAGGCCAAGGCGGGTGGATCACGAGGTCAAGAGTTCAAGACCAGCCTGGCCACCATGGTGAAACTCTGTCTCTACTAAAAATACAAAAATTAACTGGGCATGGTGGCACATGCCTGTAACCTCAGCTTCTTGGGAGGCTGAGGCAGAGAATTGCTTGAACCCGGGAGGCAGAGGTTGCAGTGAGCTAAGATCGTGCCACTGCACTCCAGCCTGGGCGACAGAGCAAGACTCCATCTCAAAAAAAAACAAAAACAAAACAAAAACATAAGGAGCTACTTCTGAACTCTTAAATTTCATCCTCACCCATAAAATCTGTCTTAAATCCGTTCAGATTTGCAGTATTCAATTTATCTGTGCAGCGTATTTTGAGATTCTCTTATGCTTACAAATGAGTCGTTTCAAATGAACACGCAGAATAGATATGACACTGGTTGTTTAATTATTATTAAAAGTAATGTTCCTCGGATATTACCGTCTTCCCTGGTTTAATATTGATCTAAATAGGTTGAAGGGAAGAACTGAGTATAGCCACAGACCAGCAACATCTGGAGCCTGTTAAGAAATGTATGGCCCCTCCCTAGACCTCCTGAATAGAATCTGCATTTTAATAGGACCCCTGGGGAATTTGTGTACACCCTCAGAGAAGCCCTTTCTTAGGAGTTTCAGTGCATTGACGTTTCTCAAAAATAGGCCTTATGAAAACATGAATTTCTCATAAACAGGCTTTACATAGTAAAGTGAAAAAGACTCATTATCATTTAAATAATTTTTACTTTAAATGTTTAAAACAGCCAGGAGCAGTAGCATTATTTCTTTCTGTTTAAAAGTAAGAGAGAACTGACATCTCAAGTTTTGTTTCAGTTCTGCCAGTTTGGATTCCAGTGTTCTAGTTACCCCCTGAAACATTTCAGTTGTGAACGTTCTTTCCTGCTAGCTTCTCCAATGAGGGGAAAACTATGGGTTTGAAGTTCACACCCCCATCTGTACTTTGAAGAGCGAGCTTTTTATATCTGTTACTCCTGTTTTTAAATCCTTTGCCAAAGATGTACCCAAATATTTAATTGGTGCATTTATAATCAATTTTTATATGATATAGAACAATAAGTAAATCAAATACATGGCAATAATTATTAATGACCTGTACCTATATGCATTTAAGGTAAAACTATATATTATAATGACTGAAATAGGAATTATTTTGCTTTTTTTATTTTTTGAGCTTTATTACGGGAAGATACAAATTTTTGTAGGAGGAATGTAATAATATACATGTATTAAAGATATTAAAGACATGAGGCTTTAATGGCATCCTTTTTAAACATCAACTTTATTGAAGTATAATTTGCATACAACAAAATATATTGAACTATAGTATATAAAATCTGCACATTTTATTACATGCAAATTATACCTTAATAAAATTGATTTTTAAAAGATAACGTGGAAGATTGCCTATTGCCAGAATAGTTGAGAGAAGGTCAGAAGAAGTCAATAGAGAGAAAATGAGGATTGAAGCACTGGGTGGACAAAGGAAATACATAGCCAAGTGGTCCTGGAGAAGCGGGTGAATGGAGAAATGAAGTATGTAAATTTAGATGGTTTGAGACCATTTTTATAAAACTTTTTGTCTTTAAAGTTAAGATGCCGAATTTAATATCTGGAGCACCGGGAACCTTGCAGAGTGTTTTGAAGAGGAGGTTACAATGAAAAACAAAACAAAAAAGAAATTTTGCTCTGCAAGTCTACTGACAGGTCCCGTTTCCTTCTCAATTCCAATCTATGTCTGCCTTTGTGTTCAGCAGACACCAGCATTTGCCAGAATGCTGTCATCCACTGACTTTACATCTGCTTCCTGGGAGCTTGTGGTCCGCGTTGACCATCCCAATGAAGAGCAGCAGAAAGACGTCACACTGAGAGTATCTGGAGACCTTCATGTCGGGGGAGTGATGCTCAAGTTAGTAGAACAGATCAGTAAGTTACTCTCGCTTTATGGTTTCTCTGTATTGGAAACCCTCTCTGTTGCATCACCACTAATGGCTGGTCTAGGCTTTTCTGATCATTTTTCTTGTAATGGCCTGGAAAGCAATCCCCCACCCCTCATCCCAGAGGAGAGAAAGAAATAGCCCAGGACGGGTGCCGTGGCTCACACCTGTAATCCCAGCACTTTGGGAGGCCGAGGTGGGCGGATCACCTGAGGTCAGGAGATCGAGAACAGGCTGGCCAACATGGCAAAACCCCATCTCCACTAAAAACACAAAAATTAGCTGGGCGTGGTGGTGGGTGCATGTAATCCCAGCTACTAGGAAGCCTGAGACAGGAGAAATCTCTTGAACCCAGGAGGCGGAGGTTGCAGTGAGCCAAGATCGTGCCACTGCACTCCAGCTTGGGCAGCAGAGCAAGACTCGGTCTTGGGGGGCAAATAAAACCTTGAGTCTTTGGTGGCAAGCTAAAGTTCCCAGTAGGTATAATGCTGGACTCAACAGGGATGGGACCCATTCCACTGGTGACATCTAATGTGACTTTAAATAGCTTGGCATTAGACTACTGTGTTAATTCTCTGTTAATACTTGATAGCTTAGTGATAAATTGGTGCTGAGGAGTCTTTTAACACTTATCTACCGTTTACTACGCTCCGTGTTTAAACAAAGAAAGAAATCTTCAGGGTTACACTCTTCACATCAGGAGTCAACATTATCAACCAGAATTTAATAACATTCTATTTTCTTTGTGCTTCTTTTTTTTTTTTTTTTGAGACGGAGTCTCGCTCTGTCGCCCAGGCTGGAGTGCAGTGGCGTGATCTTGGCTCACTGCAAGCTCTGCCTCCCGGATTCACGCCATTCTCCTGCCTCAGCCTCCGGAGTAGCTGGGACTACAGGCATCCGCCACCGCGCCCGGCTAATTTTTTGTATTTTTAGTAGAGACGGTGTTTCACCGTGGTCTCGATCTCCTGACCTCGTGATCCACCCGCCTCAGCCTCCCAAAGTGGTGGGATTACAGGCGTGAGCCACCGTGCCCGGCCATTCTTTGTGCTTCTTTTACCTTCTATTTAAGGCCTTAGATGCTGGCTTTTCATTTGCTCTAGTGAGATAATTTTTTTTTCAGTAAGTCCGTATTGACATATAATATACATACAGAAAAATTCACTTATTATAAATAAGCCTTCGCTTATTATAAACAAGGCTTCACTTATCATAAACAGTTCAATGGATTTTCACAAAGTCTTGTAACCACTCAGATCAAGAAATAGAACATCACCTGCTCCCCACCCAAGCCCCATACCCTGACCCCTCCCAGTCACCACTACCAAAGGTAACCACTGTTCTGACTTCTAACACTACAGGAATCATTTGTTTGACTTTGAACTTTATACAAATGAGATTATAAAGGATACACTCTTACACATTGACTTTCTTTCACTCAACATTATGTCTGTGAGAGTTATCCATACTGTTGCATATTGTTTTGGTTCATTTTCATTGCCATATAATATTCCATTGTATGAATATGCCACAATTATTTATCCATTTACCTCTTAATGGACATTTGGGTTGTTTCCATTTTCATGCACTTACAGAAAGAGCTGCTAGAACACCTGTCTTTCAGTGATCGTTTCTGTTGGGTGCTATAGTTCAGAGAAAAAAAATGCTGATTCATAAGGTTTTCCAAAATAGTTGTGCCAATTTTTGCTTCTACTAACAGCATTAAGAGGAGCGTTTTCCATGTTCTCACTCACAGGTGGGAATTGAACAATGAGAACACATGGACACAGGAAGGGGAACATCACACTCCAGGGACTGTCGTGGGGTAGCGGGAGGGGGGAGGGACAGCATTAGCAGATATACCTAATGCTAAATGACAAGTTAATGGGTGCAGCACACCAACATGGCACATGGATACATACGTAACAAAGCTGCACATTGTGCACATGTACCCTAAAACCTAAAGTATAATAATAATAAAAAAAAAAAAAAAAAGAAGAGCGTTTTCTGGCTGGGAGCAGTGGCTCATGCCTGTAATCCTAGCACTTTGGGAGGCGGAGGTGGGTGGATCACCTGAGGTCAGGAGTTCAAGACCAGCCTGGCCAACATGGTGAAACCCCATCTCTACTAAAAATACAAAAATTTCCTGTAATCTCAGCACTTTGGAAGGCTGAGGCGGGTGGGTCATGAGGTCAGGAGTTCGAGACCAGCCTGACCAACATGGTGAAACCACGTCTCTACAAAAAATACAAAAATTAGCTGGGCATGGTGGTGCGTGCCTATAATCCCAGCTACTCAGGAGGCTGAGGCAGGAGAATCGCTTGAACACAGGAGGCAGATGTTGCAGTGAACTGAGATTACACCACTGCACTCCAGCCTGGGCAGCAGAGTGAGACTCTATCTCAAAAAAAAAAAAAAAAAAATTAGCCTGACATGGTGGTGCGCACCTGTAATCCCAGCTACTCGGGAGGCTGAGGCAGGAGAATCACTTGAATCCAGGAGGCAGAGGTTGCAGTGAGCCGAGATCATGCCACTGCACTGCACTCCAGCCTGGGCAACAGAGTGAGACTCTGTTGCAAAAAAAAAAAAAAAAAAAAAAAAAAAAAAAAAAAAAAAAAAAACAAAAAAAAAACCAAAACAAAAAAGTTTCTAATTTAAAAAGAGAAAGAAAAAATCATTTAAAGAAAAATAAGAAAACAAAAATACTGGTAGCTCTTCATTTTGCAAAATAAAAGATTGAAAATTGACTCCAATATTGATGAAGGGTAAAGATTCTATTTTTTTTCTTTTTTATTGTACTTTAAGTTTTAGGGTACATGTGCACAATGTGCAGGTTTGTTACATATGTATCCATGTGCCATGTTGGTGTGCCGCACCCATTAACTCGTCATTTAGCACTAGGTGTATCTCCTAATGCTAAGACTCTATTTTAATGCCAACGTTAAAGGAGGGGAAAGATTGACATTGGTGCTAACATTGAGAGGGAGAAAATATTTTAACTCTGACTTCAATTTAGACACTTTGGATATGGTGGTACTGATAAAGAGTTTGACATTACTGAGAAGAATGAAATGTCAGTTGTACAGTACTTCTGTGTGGACTTTGATTTGAGGCTATTGCTACTCCCTTGTGACACAGTGGTATAAGGATACATTTCTATAAGAGAAATAATCTTGATTAAACAAAATCAGATGCTTTCTCAGAAAGGGCCATGGCACAGGGAGGTTTTAGCGAAGAGAATTTTAGCATTCATTGTGAACACA
The DNA here is from genome assembly GCF_028878055.3 of Symphalangus syndactylus. Classification (NCBI taxonomy): domain Eukaryota; kingdom Metazoa; phylum Chordata; class Mammalia; order Primates; family Hylobatidae; genus Symphalangus; species Symphalangus syndactylus. Next base: position 69,849,309 of record NC_072446.2, read on the forward strand.
TTTTTATGTTTCTTTTCCTCCACAGTATCTAAATGTAAATGATGGTAAGGTTTAGTCCCTATTTTTCTTTTTTTTTTTTTTTTTAAGACGGAGTGTTGCTCTTGTTGCCCAGGCTATAACGTAATGGTGCGACCTCGGCTCATTACAATCTCCACCTCCTGGGTTCAACTGATTCTCCTGCCTCAGCCTCTGGAGTAGCTGGGATTAACAGGTGCCCACCACCACACCTGGCTAATTTTTGTATTTTTAGTAGAGACAGGGTGTTGCCATGTAGGCCAGGCTGGTCTCGAACTCCTGACCTCAGGTGATTGCTTGCATCAGCCTCCGAAAGTGCTGAGATTACAGGCGTGAGCTACAGCACCCGACCCTATTATTTTTTTTTTTCTTTTTTAATTATTTTATCTTTAAATTTTTTTATTTGACTTAATTTTTTTAATGTTTTTTATTTTACTTTAAGTTCTGGGATATATGTGCAGAACATGCAGGTGTGTTATATACCTATACATGTGCCATGATGGTTTGCTGTCCCATCAACCCTGTCATCTACATTAGGTATTTCTCCTAATGCTATCCCAGTCCCTATTTTATCCCTGGAGACTTTGGAAAGAAGCCAAAAGTTGTTGAGCCTTGAATTGTAAAAGGCCATGGGGAGCTGGAGATCAGTTATTGGTTTCCATTTTCGCACACAATGAAATTGACTCTGCAGCTCCAGGACCCTCCAAGCTGGGCCCTCTCTCATTTTACTTAATTGTGCTTTCATTTTTGCAGACATATCCCAAGACTGGTCAGACTTTGCTCTTTGGTGGGAACAGAAGCATTGCTGGCTTCTGAAAACCCACTGGACCCTGGACAAATATGGGGTCCAGGCAGATGCAAAGCTTCTCTTCACCCCTCAGCATAAAATGCTGCGCCTTCGCCTGCCGAATTTGAAGATGGTGAGGTTGCGAGTCAGCTTCTCAGCTGTGGTTTTTAAAGCTGTCAGTGATATCTGCAAAACCCTGAGTAAGTAACCAGGAAGGGCCCCTGTGCCCTGTAGACTCTTGCAAAGGTAGACAGGAAAATTGTGCGTGCATTCTGTCTACTTCAAGCAATTGGCTACAGAACACTCACCTATTAGGAAGCACATGTTTAAGCCCTTCTGGGTATTGCAGCCATTTAAGTGGAGTTAAGCCAAGTGGAACAGTATTGGCATAAATCAGGTGCATCTCCACAAAGCTTAAAACTATTCCAAAAGAGATTTGTTAATAGACAAGAAAACCATTAAGATTGCCCCCCCCAAATTTATTGATCCAAGCTATACTCAAACATTATTGTATAGTATTTAAGATTTAAAAAGAGTTGTATTAAATGCTTAATCACCATAGAGCTATGTGTCTTTATTGTTTTTGGGATAATGGTGTTCCAAAGTCTTAATTGCTTAAGACCTGGCTCAAGTAAATAACTCTGCCCACAAAAATCACTTGTGAAGTGATTAAGCAGAAAAGTACACTTAATTGTGAATTTAAACCTAATTATTTATAGATTTGGTATCCTATAATTTAACAGTCGTAAAGACAACACTACCCAAACCAATTTTTCTTTATAAAACTCCACAAAGGGAAGGAAACACCCCATGAAGGTATTCTCATTTTATAATTTTCGAAAGTATTATAGGCGTATTCATTGGTTCCAAAACCAAAAATCAACATTTGAACCCAGAATAGATAATATATAGTGATATATAGTGACTAATCTATTTTTCCCATTAAACCATAAACTGTTCACTCATTCAGCAAATATTTATTGAGCACCTACTGTGTCCCAGGCATTGTGGTGAGTGCTAGGGACATAGTAGCAATACAGAGCTAAAATCCCTGCCACCTGCAGCTTGCATTTTAGCAGGCGGAGGCAGACACTAACCAATAAATGTAAATGTAACAAATTTTAAAATATAAATGTAACAAGTTAAAAAAGAATAAAAGAGGTTAAAATGGGATGGATAGTACCCCAAAAAAAGAGAAAAAGTATGAGCAGGATTGGGAATGCCAGGGTTGGGCAGTGGGGGCTGGTATGGTATATGAAGTAGGGTGAGGGCAGAAACCGTTTCCTGAGCATCTCTGCATTCCTCACTCCAGTCACAATGCCTGGCACACAATAACTGTTGAGTGAACAAATGAATGGAAACTTTCATTACAGAATGTAAGTCGCAGTCTTGTCCCTGGCGTGCAAATGGCAAGCATGAGGACACCTTGTGTTTTTGGTAATATTCTAATGAAGATTTGAAAGCAAAGTAAATGATTACATAAAATAGTATATTGCATACACCACAGTGGACTGGAAGTACACATCACAGCTGAGACCAAAAACATAAAGTTTTCAAGTAAACAGAAGCAGTCAGATGTTCTCTTTTCCTGATTATCTCTTTGTAATAGTTTTAAAGGCTCAGCCTGGCATTTCTAATCATTGCATTTTATATCTTATCAATTGAAGTGAAATCAAATGCAGCAGTTTTTTGGTTTTTCCCTTGAAGAACAGAAAAGACACAAATCTTGACCTTGAAGATACAGGTGTTTCTGTTTCATTGTTTTGCTTTTAGTGCTTACAGTGAAATTTTTTATTCATGACCGGGTTTGTGTATAAATTATGCATTTGGAATGGTCACAGGTGTATTGCAACCTGACAATCCTTGGCTGCTGGGGAGAGTCAAGCTAAACTGCTAGGCTCAGTCTCAGCACTGAGCAGTATATGAACAAAATGATGAGAGTACTTAATGGAATCAGTGCACTTACCTTCAACAAAGCTGCTCAGAGACTAAAAGTCCAAATTAATTGGTTTTTACCTGGAATGATAGCCACTAGTGTAGTTAAAGGTTATCAGCAATTCTGATCAGCAATTATAAATATATTTGATTAATGGGAGAAATGGAGATTATCGTAGTTTCAGTTCCCAGAAGAAGACCCTGAGATAAGGATTCAAGTACAAATAGTTTATTTGGGAGGTGATGCCAGGAAATACTGTTGGGGACAGGGAAGTAAGACTGAAAAGAGAAGAGTGTCACCAATCAGGTTACACTTCAGCAGCTGGTGACCTCTGGGAGACAGTGTAGACACAGCCTCAGGGTAAGGATGTTTATGCAGCACCCTGGACTGTCACTGAAGGTCGCTCTTGGGGAGCGTTAATTCCCTGAATATGTGAGCTGTTGCAGTGCAGACCCTGGCGAGCCATCAGAGCAAAGCCTCTGGCAGAGAGACTCATGGTCTAGATTCCACCAGAAGCCAGGTGTGCTGAAATGGTGAGGACCAAGAAGAAATGGGCAGGGCATGAGGGCATCGCCACGGGGATAAAATGAGCTGATGGGCAATGTGTAAAAGAAAGACTTTCAAGATCTGTGGTCTATAAAGAAAAAAGGAAGCAGTACCTTTGTTGGTTGTTTAAAAAACTGGAAAAAGGAAAGGGAGGGGGAGCAAGGAAGGGAAGTCTATTAGTTCGTTTTCATGCTGCTGATAAAGACATACCTGAGACTGGGCAATTTACAAAACAAAGAGGTTTAATGGACTTACAGTTCCACATGGCTGGGGAGGCCTCACAATCATAGCAGAAGGCAAGGAGGAGCAAGTCACGTCTTACATGGATGGCAGCAGGCAAAGAGAGAGGTTATGCAGGGAAACTCCTTATAAAACCATCAGATCTTGTGAGACTTATTCACTATCATGAGAACAGCACAGGAAAGACCCGCCCCCATGATTCAATTACCTCCCACTGGGCCCCTCCCACAACATGGGAATTCAAGATGAGATTTGGGTGGAGACACATCCAAACCATATCAGGAAGGAAGGGGAAAGGGAGGTAAGGTTGGTGGTAAATAGGTAACAAGAATAGCATAATGCTAATAATGACTGAAGCTGGAAAGCACACAAAGGGTACATTATACTATTCCCTTTGCTTTAGATACATTTGAAATATTTTTATAATAATTTTTCTAACTCGAAATTTCACTAGACTGAATCTCTCTCCACTGTTTTCTCCCCCCACCTACTTTGGAGGTCTCTGTTCCCCTTTTCCCTTCTATTTCTTCAAAAGGGATGCAGTTTAGTCCCATTTACTTTTCAGAAATTTCCTGAGAAATGATTTCAAATGCACAAAATGACTCTGAGTCTTAGAAGGATTTTTCTTTTTACTTTTTCTTTTTCTTCATTTTTTTAAAAAAATTTATTTCTAGATATTAGAAGATCAGAAGAGCTTTCCTTGTTAAAGCCTTCTGGTGACTATTTTAAGAAGAAGAAGAAGAAAGACAAAAATAATAAGGAACCCATAATTGAAGATATTCTAAACCTGGAGAGTTCTCCAACAGCTTCAGGTTCATCAGGTAAGATTTGTGACAGGTGTTTTGTTGTTGGAATGTACAGTAAAACTCAAGACAGAAATATATCTGTCCTCCCGCCCCCACCAAACAAAGGAGAAAAAAATTGCAGAACTGATGTGATGAGGAAAGCCTATCTAGTTAAGTTTAGAATTAACAAAAATGTGTTTCAGACTTTTTTTCATCAAGCATATTTAATAACTCATTATTTGAATTGTATATCTGATGTTGCCGATGAATGCAAAATTTTAGTACCACTGACCACAAATTTGGGACAAAAGAGTGATATTTAGAAAAAAGGTGGATCAATGAGCTCAGATTATGGATCAATGAGATCAGTGGATCAATGAGCTCAGAAGTTCGAGACCAGCCTGGGCAACATAGTGAGACCCCATCGCTATTAAAAATACAAAAATAAATAAACAAATAACCTGGGCATGGTGGTGCATGCTTGTGGTCCCAGCTACTCAGAAGGCTGAGATGAAAGGATTGCTTGAGCCCTGAGGGCAGAAGTTGCAGTGAGCCAAGATGATGCCACTGCACTCAGTCTGGGTGACAGAGCAAGACCCCGTCTCAAAAAAAGAAAAGAAAAGAAAAGAAAAAAGTCAAGTTAAACCACTCAAATACACTTCTCTCTTCATGATTCTATCATTGTGTGATTCCTTCCTGAATTCAATTTTCTATGGGGCATGCAAGAGGAGGGCAGGTGAAAATTCTGGAGAAGAAGCATCCTTTTCTTTTTATATCAAAACAATCAAATCTCTAGCTTGCTTGCAGGATTGAGGGCTTTCTTTCTTCATTTTTTGTTTGTTTGTTTTGTTTAGATGGAGTCTCGCTCTGTCACCCAAGCTGGAGTGCAGTGGCACAATCTCGGCTCATTGCAGCCTCTGCCTCCTGGGCTCAAGCGATTCTCATGCCTCAGCCTCCTGAGTAGCTGGAATTACAGGTGTGCGCCATCACACTTGGCTAATTTTTATACTTTTAGTAGAGACAGGGTTTTGCCATGTTGGCCAGGCTGGTCTCAAACTCCTGGCTCAAGTGATCCGCCAGCCTCAGCCACCCAAAATGCTGGGATTGCAGGCATGAGCCACCACACCCGGCCAAGATTGAGGGTTTTCTTGCATAGTATATTCCAGTGAAAAGAACAAATTGTACAAATTAGAGCCAGCTGATTTATAAATCATCAGCCTACTGGATTCTTAAAATTGGCAAGTCCTGCTGTTTGTTTAAGGGGCTATCTGAAACATATTGGGTATATGCATTCTATGAGGTCTCCAGTTCTCTAATAGTACCAAGACTCCTACTGAAATAGGAAAACTTTGAATTATTAGAAAAGAGGTGGTCTCCATTAGCCGGGTGTGGTGGCGGGTGCCTGTAATCCTAACTACTCAGGAGGCTGAGACAGGAGAATCACTTGAACCCAGGAGGTGGAGGTTGCAGTGAGCCGGGATCACACCACAGCACTCCAGCCTGGGCGACAGAGTGAGACTCCATCTCAAAAAAAAAAAAAAAAAGAAAGAAAAGAGGTGGTCCCCAACACCTATCTGTGTTGATTTTTGGAGGCTTTTATATATTTGAGTTCCAAGGCTTTTGAGGAGCTGAATTTACAGATAAGACCATTACCTGTGTATTACTAATTTCTCTACCATCATGATCCATATTATTTTTGGGAGTTTGTTTGTTTGTTTTTTGAGATGAAGTCTTGCTATGTTGCCCTGGCTGGTCTCAAACTCCTAGGATCAAGCAATCCTCCGACCTCAGCCTCCCAAGTAGCTAGGATTATAGACGTGGGCCACAGTGCCCAGCTTGACTTATTTTAAATGGTGCCAAATTTAAAGTCAAAACTCATTTTAGTGTAAGTAATGTTAATATTTTCCTGAAGATTTCTGTCCCTGGATTCTCATATCATAGTTCTTGCTCCACTTGCCTTGCAGTAAGTCCTGGTTTATACAGTAAAACCATGACCCCTATATATGACCCCATCAATGGAACACCAGCGTCATCCACCATGACTTGGTTCAGTGACAGCCCTTTGACGGAACAAAACTGCAGCATCCTTGCATTCAGCCAACCCCCCCAGTCCCCAGAGGCACTTGCGGATATGTACCAGCCTCGGTCTCTGGTTGACAAAGCCAAACTCAATGCAGGGTAAGGACACGGCTCGTTTTGCTTCTCCCTGAGCTAGTGCCAACACAGTAATTTTCAAGTTGGTAGGCATAGGGATTGTACTTTATTTGCAAAAGTTAGTGCTGATTTTAGCAACAAAGGGGAAAAATTCAGCCTTTGGTCATTTCAGTGTATTTAAAGTGTGCCTAAATTTACAAGTTTGGGTAACTCAATAGATTTACTATTTGTGAATACTAATTCTTTGCCACTACAGATATGCAAAGTATATTTTATGGGATGTAGGGTAGTTAATAAGTGTGTTGGTCCCCATGGGCCAGTGGGGGAAATCCAAGGTGACCCACCAGGCTTACATTGTCTTTTGTAGAATGTCACTCTTCCTTTTTTTTTTTTTTTTTTTTTTTGAGATGGAGTTTTGCTCTTGTTGCCCAGGCTGGAGTGCAATGGTGCAATCTCAGCTCACCACAACCTCTGCCCCCCCGGGTTCAAGCAATTCTCCTGCCTCAGCTTTCCGAGTATCTGGGACTACAGGCATGCGCCACCATGGCCGGCTAAATTTGTATTTTTTTAGTAGAGATTGGGTTTCTCCATGTTGGTCAGGCTTGTCTCGAACTCCCGACCGCAGGTAATCTGCCCTCCTCAGCCTCCCAAAGTGCTGGGATTACTGGCATGAGCCACTGCGCCCAGCCGTCGCTCTTCTCTTTAGGCATTCTAATGAGCAAGTTCCTTGAGCTCTGTTTGAAATGGTCTCAGAAAATATACCCAAACTATTTCTGAAACTACCATTTCTGTTGTTCCCCATTGCCTACCAGATAAAGTCAAACTTGTCAACAGCATTCAACTCCCTGGAAGATCTGGCCCCAGCAGGTGTCTCCGTGTCCTCCCGTGCTCCCATGGCCCCATGCTGCCCAGGTGCACACTCACTCTTTCTGTCACTGCCTCACCTCCAGGACCATTCCCCTTTACCAACTGGTCAGTCCCTACCTGTCCTTTAAGGCCCAACCACATGCTGTCTCCTGTTCAAGTATTACCTTCAAGATCGGCACCCTCCTTGTAGCTCTGTCCTTACGCTTTCTTTGCTCACTCCAACATCACATCGTCCCTTTATTAGGAGGCTTGGTCTCCCCCAGCAGACTGTCAACTCCTTTAGGACGGTGATTTCGTGTCGGTCATCGTCTTTCCCCAGTTTTTATTTCTCAACTCTAGAACTCTACTATGTATTGTACAGGAACCCCTAGCCACATGTGGATATCTAAATGTGGACTGGATTTTAAATTAATTAAAATTAAAATGTGGCACTAACAGCCACATTCAGCTGGGGCTAATGCATCAGACAGCATAGATATGAATATTTCCCTCATTGCAGAAAGTTCTAGACAGTAATACAGAGCTGGCATTGGGGCAAACCATCTGGTAAAAGGAGAAGTGGTGCAGGCAGTCAGGACATACGGATTCTCAAACTGGCCCCATAACCAAGCCTGTGACTTTTTTTTTTTTTTTTTTTTGAGACAGAGTCTCTGTTGCCTAGGCTGGAGTGCAATGGCATGATCTTGGCTCAGTGCAATCTCCACCTCCCGGGTTCAAGCAATTTTCCTGCCTGCCTCAGCCTCCCAAGTAGCTGAGATTACAGGCATGTGCCACAACACCTGGCTAATTTTTGCATTTTTAGTAGAGACAGGGTTTCACCATGTTGCCCAGGCTGGTCTCAAACTCCTGACCTCAGGTGATTCGCCCGCCTTGGCCTCCCAAGGTGCTGGAATTACCGGTATGAGCCCCCCCCCCACCCGTCCTGTAACCTTTAAGGATGATCTAATGTCACTCAGACTAAGTCTGTCTGTCTACAAAGCTGAGATAATAAGAACTTCCCTGGCCCCTTCATTGGATTACTTTAGAGTATCCATGAGAAAAAAATCTCCAAAGCACTTTGAAGACTATAAGATAAAATGCAAATATAAGCTATTATTATGTGCTTACTGGTTTTTTGTTATACAGGTTGAGTATCCCTTATCCAAAATGCTTGAGACCAGAAGTGTTTTGGATTTCAGAATTTGTTTTTTACACTTTTTCAGGTTTGGGGATATTTGCATTGTACTCACCAGTTGAGCATCCCTAATCCAAAATTCTGAAATTCAAAATGCTTCAGCAAGACCAAGCGCAGTGGCTCACACCTGTAATCCCAGCACAGTGGGAGGCCGAGGCAGGCAGATCACCTGAGGTCAGGAGTTCGAGACTAGCCTGGCCAACATGGCGAAACCCCCTCTCTACTGAAAATACAAAATTTAGCCAGGCATGGTGGCATGCACCTGTAGTCCCAGCTACTCATGAGGCTGAGGCAGGAGAATCGCTGGAACCTGGAAGGCAGAGACTGCAGTGAGCTGAGACTGCACCACTACACTCCAGCCTGGGTGACAGAGCAAGACTCTGGCTCAAAAACAAAACAAAACAAAACAAAACAAAACAAAACAAAAATGCTTCAGTGAGCATTTCCTTTGAGCATCAGGTCAGTGCTCAGAAAGTGTCAGATTTTGGAGCATTTCAGATTTTCAAATTAGGGATACTCTATCTGTATTACATACCCTGATTTCGTTCAAGGATATATATATGTATATATAATATATGACACAATATTATAATGGATATGTATGTAAAATTGATTGGCTTCTAAAACTCATGCTGTTGTTTTCTAGTTGGCTAGACTCCTCGCGCTCCCTTATGGAACAAGGCATCCAAGAGGATGAGCAGCTGCTGTTACGATTTAAATACTACTCTTTCTTCGACTTGAATCCTAAAGTAAGCAACTTTTTCTCTTTTGTCTTTCTCTTTTTAATATGAATGCATGAAAGGATAAAATTGAGGCATTTGATTATGAAAATGAGGATGAATTTATTTGTGTGATCGCCTGTTTTGCCCTGCAGGGTGAGACTGATACATGGACCTCCGTCTCTGAATTTTTATCCTTTGGTTTCTACTGAGCACAGTAAGCTGCTGCTGAATTAGCCGGAGTCTCTAGGGATCTTTGTGCCTAGCGTAGCATGCACTGCCCCCCTCCATTCGCAGGAATGGTCAAACAAGATGAGAGCGGCTCACAGAGCTGGAGTTCTTTTTTTTTTAATTGAGACAGAGTCTTGCTCTGTCACCCAGGCTGGAGTGCAGTGGCACGATCTCGGCTCACTGCAACCTCCACCTCCTGGGTTCAAGTGATTCTTTTGCCTCAGCCTCCCGAGTAACTGGAACTATAGGCTCATGCAACCATGCCCAGCTAATTTTTGTATTTTTAGTAAAGACAGGGTTTCACTATATTGGCCAAGTTGGTCTTGAACTACTGACCTCGTGATCCTCCTGCCTCGGCCTCCCAAAGTGCTGGGATTACAGGCATGAGCCACCGCATCCAGCCAGAGCTGGAGTTCTTAATGCTGAGGAAGGAAAGGAGTCGTCAGAGGTCAGGTTTAAAGGCAGGTTCCCATGAACAAGCTAGGACCACATGATGGCACACACAGGACTCCGCACTCCAGTGCTTGCTTACTCTTTGGAATTGAGGGAAAGGGATCATCTATGTAATCCCTTTTTCTCACCTGGTCACCCAGCTGGTCGCCAATCCTATTTTCACTGCACATCTCCCCCTGAAGTCTATTAGAATAACTAATGATAAGTCCTTTGAACTTCTGCCTCTTCCTTGCTCCTGATGAGCCCATTTGAAGAGCTGAGAGTCAGCAGTACAATGGCCCAGTGTCGACGATATAAACCGGATGACTGGTCCTCTGAGTGCGCAAGGTCACCGTTTCGCATGCTCCCATCACTGTTTTGTGCTTGTTGCTCTTTTCCATTTACTGCCAGACACTTGGAGGAGCTTGCCTTGGTCAGCCTTTCTGTACAGACCCTTTCTCATCTACAGCAGCGTTTCCACCTCTTATAAGAGGCACTGTCTTCTCCCTGGTCCTGACTTTAGGTCTGGTCTGCAAAGGCTCACCTCAGCTTCCACTGTTTCCCCAAATGGCATCTTCAAAACAAAACTTGTCCCTTGTCATTTCTAAGGAGAGGTTCCTGCTCAGTCCTTGATTTTTATCCTGTGGACCAAGCTTGTGTTTGGAATGCATAAGTGAATCACGGCAAAACGGCAAATTTTGGCTTTTCTTCGATAAAATCTCCAGAAGAAATTACTGTACTGCTTCTCCTACACAATTGGCTTGGCTTTTTTTTTTTTTAACTGTACTGTGAATTATACAACCGTCCAGGTTTTTTTTGTTTTTGCATTGCCTGCTAAAACCAAATCCATACTTTTTTGTGATTTTATTTTTAAGCCTCATTCATGACTCAACTTTAGCATTTCCTTGCCTAACTCTTAATTTAAGCCATCTTGTTGTATGCCATCTGTTCTAATAAGTTGCCTTACATTTTTTTCTGAAAATAGATAACACATAAATAAAATATGCCTATGCATTTTCCAATTACTAATCAGTAATTTGGTCCCATCTTATCTATTCAAATCTGTGCCCCATCTGTTGTTTATGTGTTTATTTATTGAGCAACTACTGTAGGCCAAGAACTAAGCTGGGTACTGTGAACTCAAAACTGTTGTATGTTAAAATAATGTTTTCAAATTAATAAGTTAAAGTACATAGGACTACAAAATGAAACAGTTATATTAAACTGCAGTGGCCAAGCCCTTTTTGAAAATGTATATAGTAATATATTTTTAGTTAATTGAATAAAGAAGATCTGGTGGTAGTTCTGATAACTACCATAATTTCAAAGTAGTGATGTGGGTGAGCATTGCTTGAAGACAGCAGCAACAACTGGTATACAGAAGGAAAAAAAATGTTGATTCTGGTGATCACAGAGTGACAAGTACTCTGCAATGCTGTGGTTTATGGCTCACACTCATCCTGAGAGGAAATGCTAAATTTCCATTAGAAGTCGGTGCAATTGGAGAGGTTGTGTTTCCTCATACGAGCTTATGGACCACCTGATAATCAAACTTCCAAGTCTGAGAACCCCAGTATCAGAACCCTGCTCTGAGACCACATTCAGGTTCCACTCTTTCCAGAAAGGAGCTTTTCTCTACGCTTGGTCACATGGGCCTTTGACTTCTCTGAGCCACAGCTGAGTACTGTACAATTTTAGGACTCACGCTTCAAATCATACCATATCTATGGATTTTTTTCTACAGATAGACCACCAAGTCCTTGGAGACAGAGACCACATCTGGTACTTTCTTTGCCCCTCACCCCACATGCTGTGAGTCAGGCTTTCCCAGTTCAGGCACCTGATGGATGATAGGATCACTCAGCCCAAGGACTCATAGGGTCCTTCGGGACCCTTCCAGCAGTTTCTTTGCCAAGAGACTCCCCCATTCAATCCCCTGCTTCAGAACTAAGCTTGAGCTAAAAAGAATGCAGCGGAGTCATCTGCCCCCTGAAAAACAGTTAGGAACATGTAAGTGACTTCACAGTCAAATAAGCCAGATAATGGCAGATCATTGGTATATAAAGGAGCGGGGTTAAATATGTATTTGTCTAAAAAGTGGAAGAAATCAAACGAATCGTACTCCAGAAGGGGACAAGGACACTGAAGCTGAGGGTCACAAGGGCTGTTGTCTCTGGCTCTTTGGCCTCCAGCCTCTGCTTGCTTAGTTGGTGAGGAGCTCCCTCTTCATAGCCTAAAAAGTGAAACCTATTTGAATCTAACAGCCACACAGAAACTGTCAACCCGAAGGTGACAGGCAGACTCAGGATAGCGGGACATGGCTTTGGAGGACACTGTGATCCTCAACCACTTTAGTACTTATGGCAGTATTCCCTTCCCCCTCTCTTAAAATTATGAGTGCTATAGATAATATCAAGTTTAAGACTCCTACTCTGTGCTGCATAAATATAGGGGGATATAGACATTTAAGATGTAATTTGTGTTCTCGTGGCAGCTATAATCAAACCTAAGAAGAGGAAAGAGCACCCATAAGCCACTGCAAATTTACAAGGCACCCTACAAGTAGAAACTAAAATCTACAGTGAGGACTAGGGAGCTTCTCTGGCTTTCAGAGGGATTCATACTGGCCACAGGTCCTTAGTAACAGGTGCTGATTAAAATCTCAGATATGTAAAATGCTAGAATTCAACATTTCAAAAATAATAGACTCAGCCAGGCGCAGGGGCTCATGCCTGTAATCACAGCACTTTGGGAGGCTGAGGCAGGTGGATCGCCTGAGGTTAGAAGTTCGAGACCAGCCTGGCCAACACGGTGAAACCCCGTCTCTACTAAAAATACAAAAATTAGCCAGGCATGGGGGCATGTGCCTGTAATCCCAGCTACTTGGGAGACCGAGGCAGGAGAATCACTTGAACCCGGGAGGCAGAGGTTGCAGTGAGCCGGGATCACACCATTGCACTACAGCCTGGGCAATGAGAGCAAAACTCTGTCTCAAAAAATAAATAAATAAAATAATAATAATAATAGACTCAAAAAATGAAAAATCCAGAAAAGATTGGTACATTTTAATAAAAAATGAAAATGTTACACCTGGCAAAAAAAAAAAAAAAAAAAAAAAAAAACTATAACAAAGTAAAAGTCTTTACAACACATACTACAAACAAAAGATGAATTTCTCTAATATGTAAAGAGCTCCTAAAAATCAATAATAAGAAGACCAATAACCCAGTAGACTAATGAGCAAAGGATGTAAATATATAGTTCATAGAAAAGGAACTACGATGCTTTACAGTAGCAAAGATCAAAAAGTTTCACATACTATCTTGGCAAGAGTGTCAGGAAATGGGCTCTCTCATAGGCTGCTTGTAGGTCAAAGTACAAATTAGTCTATGGAGGGCAATTTGGCAGTATCAGAATTACAGTTCTACATAGCTTTGATTCAGCAAATCCACTCCTAGGTGTTTATAGCACAGTTATACTCACACATGCAAACTGACATGTAGGTATACAAGGGCGGTTATTATATTGTTTTAGGAAAAGATTGGAAACCACCTAAATGTCCATAGCTAGAGAATTGGTTAAATACATTATGATACATTCATACCATATTGTTTTTAAAAAGAATGAATCAGCTCTTTTTTGATATGAAACAGACTCCAGGTGTATTATTAAAAGATGCAAAACAGCCCATAGAGAAGCAACCATTTCCAGGGGACAAGGTAGAGAGGGGGACTAACTTTTGATTGAACACTCTTTTGTCCCTTTCAAATTCATTCATAATGAATTCATTTATCATATACTCTTTTGCCCCCTTTTTAAATGTGTTCAATATTTGTGAATTAAAAAAACACACATTTTAGAACTCTGATAGTTCATAGTATTTTAGTGTTCAGTACAGGAAAAGCACATCTGTTTTAATAAAAGGCCTGGAGGATACTGAAAGCTGCTCCTGGGCCAATAGAGAATCTTAAGTAATTAGATCTAAATAGTAACCCCTTCTTAAGAAAGAGCAGGAAAACTATGATAAGTAGGTTTTGTTATTTGCTTTTATTGTTGGTTGTTGGAATGACGGACGAGGGTGGAGGGTTTACTGAACTGACTAGACAGGGAGAAACAGGGATTCAAGGAGTGGAGAGGTAGTAGAACCCATGTGGTTCCAGCTTGGGGTTTCTATTTTCTTTTCTTTTTTTTTTTTGAGACACAGTTTCACTCTGTTGCCCAGGCTGGGGTGCAGTGGCATGATCTTGGCTCACTGCAACCTCTGCCTCCCAGGTTCAAGTGATTCTCCTGCCTCAGCCTCCCGAGTAGCTGGGACTACAGGCACGCACCACCACGCCCAGCTAATTTTTGTATTTTTAGTAGAGATGGGGTTTCACCATGTTGGCCAGGCTGGTCCCAAACTACTGACCTCAAGAGATCCTCCCACCTCAGCCTCCCAAAGTGCTGGGATTACAGGCGTGAGCCACCGTGCCCATCTCTATTTTCAATTAAGCAAAGAAAAGGGCCAAGGAGAGGGTATGAGTAGCCAACCCCACCAAGGAAAAAATGTGTTTCTAAGTCACTTGGGAACCCACTGGAAGAGTTCTTGGGGTGGGGTGTTGGGGGGAAGTCCTATAGGATGCCTGTTAATGACCTGTGAAAGATCTGGAACCTTGTGATGCAGCATTGTCTCTGGAGAAATGGGAACAGGCCTCCAGAGAGGAAACTCCCAGCTACTAGGGAGGCTGAGGCAGGAGCATTGCTGGAGCCCAGGAGTTCAAGGCTGCAGTGAGCTATGATAGCACCACCGCACTACACCCTGCACAACAGGGTGAAACTCTGCCTCTAAAAAACAGTGGCGGCGGGGGCGGTGGGGGTGGTTAAGATGGTAAATATTATGTTACATATATTTTACCACAATTAAATTAATTTTTTAAAACTCCAACATAGGGTGGGCACAGTGGCTCACGCCTGTAATCCCAGCACTTTTGGAGGCTGAGGCGGGTGGATTGCCTGAGGTCGGGAGTTTGAGACCAGCCTTGCCAGCATGGTGAAATCCTGTCTCTACTAAAAATACAAAAAAAATTAGCAGGCCGGGCGTGGTGGCTCACGCTTGTAATCCCAGCACTTTGGGATGCCGAGGCGGGCGGATCACGAGGTCAGGAGATCGAGACCACGGTGAAACCCCGTCTCTACTAAAAATACAAAAAATTAGCTGGGCGTGGTGGCGGGCGCCTGTAGTCCCAGCTACTCGGAGAGGCTGAGGCAGGAGAATGGCGTGAACCCGGGAGGCGGAGCTTGCAGTGAGCCGAGATCGCGCCACTGCACTCCAGCCTGGGTGACAGAGCGAGACTCCGTCTCAAAAAAAAAAAAAAAAAAAAAAGTCAGACTCACTTTTTTTAACCACTGAAAAATAATCAAAGGAAAGGCTAAACTGTAGTTTATCAGGACCTAAATGTGCTGAACATTCTTGTAAAAGTGTCTCACAAGTGCTTGCATTTCTTTGGAACAGTAACACTGGATGTGCTTATCAAAGGGCGAAATGATACTAAAAGCTTTATATCACCAAATTACCTTTCTACTAACAGCATCTGTGAAAGGGCTGACATCCCCACATCCTCACCAACATCAAACATTATCAGTATTTGTAATGTAGGTAGATGTGATAGGAAAATGGAAATTAGGTCATCTTGTTTTAGTTTGAATTCTCTAGTAATTAGTGAGATTAAGCACCTTTTCCAACGTTTTTATGGCCATTTTGCTTTCTTCTGTGAATTGCCTGTTTATATATTTGCCACAAACTCTATTGAATTATTTATACTTTTCATATGATTTATAGGAGCACTTTGTATATGATGGACATCATTTTTTATATTTATTACAAATTTTTAAATTATTCAAGTATTTTTTTAATCTGTTTCCTATATTTTATAAATTTGTAACCTTCTTTAGGATATTTTTTACCATTAAAAATGTTTAATTTTAGGTTGTCAAGTCAGCCTTATGCATCATAACTTTTAGACCTCTTGTCTTGCTTAGAATAGACTTCCCCACTTAAAGATTACAGAAAGGACTCCCTCATGTGTCCATCTAATCATAGTCATGGTTTTTCTGTTTAGCTGTTTTATAATAGCTTTTTGAGATATAATTTACATGCCATACATTTACCTGTTTAATATGTACAATTCAGTGGTTTTTAGTATATTCACAGAGTTGTGCAACCATTAACCACCATCTAATTTCAGAACATTTTCATCACTGCAGTAAGAAACTCCATACCCGTTAGCGATCACTCCCCAGTTCCCTCCTACCCTCCCAGCCCTGGGCAATCATCAGTCTGTTTTCTGTCTCTGTGGATTTGCCTATTCTGGAAACTTCCTATAAGTGGAATTACACAAGATGTGGTGCTTTATGAATAATTTTTTTCACTTAGCGTATTTTCAGAATTCATGCACTCATTCCTATTGTAGCATGTATCATATTTTATATCTTTTTAATGCTAATATTTCCTTGTTTATGTATGCTATATTCATTCATCAATCAATGAACATTTGGGTTGTTTTCACTGTTTGACTATTATGAATAATACTGCCATGAATATTCATGTATACATTTGGGATTTTTATTGTAAAACATACATAATATTTATCATTTTAACCATTTTTAGATGTACAATTCAGTAGCATTAAGGATATTCACAGTGTTGTGCAACTATTACCACTATCCATTTTCTCTCTTTTTTTTTTTTTTTTTTTTGAGATAGAGTCTCTCTCTGTCACCCAGGCTGTGATCACAGCTCCCTGCAGCCCCAAACTCCTGGGGTCAAGCAATCTTCCCACCTCAGCCTTCTGAGTAGCTGGAACAGGTGCATGCCAGCATGCCTGGATAATTTTTTTTGTTTGGTAGAAACAGGGACTCATCACGTTGCCTCGGGTGGTCTTGAATTCCTGGCCTCAGGAAATCCTCCTGCCTCAACTTCCCAAGTAGCTGGCACTATAGGCAAGAGCCACTTTTTTTAAAAAATAGAGACAAGAGTCTTGCTACGTTGCCCAGGTTGGGCCACTGTCCATTTTCAAAACTTTCTTATCATCCCAAAAGGAAAGTCTGTACCCATTAAACAATAATTCTCCATTGCCTTCTCTCTCTGCCCCTCTATTCTACTTTCTGTCTCTATGAATTTGCCTATTCTAGATACTTCATACAAGTGAAGTCATCCAGTATTTGATTTTTTGTATTTGGCTTATTTCACTTAGCATAGTATCTTCAAATCTGCAAGCTTCATTCACATTATATCAGAATTTCATTCCTTTCTTTTTTTTTTTTTCTCAAGACAATCTCACTCTTGTTGCCCAGGCTAGAGTGCAGTGGTGCAATCTCGGCTTACTGCAACCTCTGCTTCCCAGGTTCAAGTGATTCTCTCACCTCAACCTCCCAAGTAGCTGGGATTACATGTGCCTGCCACCATGCCCAGCTAATTTTTGTATTTTTAGTAGAGATGGGGTTTCACCATGTTGGCCAGGCAGGTCTCGAACTCCTGACCTCAAGTGATCTGCCCACCTCTGCCTCCCAAATTGCTGGGATTACAGGTGTGAGCCACCGTGCCCAGCCAGAATTTCATTCCTTTTTAAGGCTGAATAGTATTGTATTGTATGTGTACAGCACATTTTATTTATCCGTTCAGCTGTTGATGTACATCTGGGCTGTTTCTACCTTTTAGCTATTACGAATATTGTTGCTGTAAACATTGTTGTACAAGTACATGTTTGGATGCCACTTTCAGTTTGTTTGGGTGTACACCTAGGAATAGGATTGATGGATTACATTCCATGTTTAACTTTTTAAAGAACTGCCAAACTTTTCTACAGAGGCTGCATCATTTTACACCTAGCAGTGCACAAGGGTTCCAATTTCTCCACAGCCTCACCAACACTGGCTTTTAGATAGGATGTCTAGATAAGATGTTTAGATAAGATAAATGTCTTTTAGATAAGAGCCATTCTAGTACATGTGAAGTAGTATCTTACTGTGGTTTTATATGTTTAAATTATTTAATCCATCTGTAATTTATATTTTTGGATAGTGTAAAGTTATTTTTTGTTTCAATTTGTGTTCCAAGTGGCTAGGCATTTTCAACACTGTTTATAGTGTTGGATTCTTCCTTCTCCTGCTGATATAAAATGTCATTTTTATATTTTAATATAAAATTAATATTTTATATTAAATGTATATACATACATAAATCTGTTTCTAGATAAGGCTTTATTGACACTTTATCAATCACTACACCAGTACCATACCATTTTAATTACTGTAACTTTATAATAGGTTTTAATGTCTGGGACGACAAGTGCTTTACTCAACATTATTCTTTTTCAATTTCTTGGCAATATTTGAACATTGTGTCTTCCAACTTAAGAATCAGCTTGTATGAAGTTTCATTTAAAAAATCCTATCAGATTCTGCTTGGGATTGCACTGGGCTTGCAGATCAGCATGGGGATCCCTTCTATTACACTGTTTACCTATTACACTGTTTATCATATAAACCATTTTTACTATCTATTACTACCAATATGTAGTAATAAAAGAGACAGAAAATAATGGAATCAAAGTTGTGTTGTGAAGAAGCAGCAGCAGTTCTGGAAAACATTTGGAGAAAGTTAGTTCTGAATTCAGAAGTAAAATGGGCTGGAGGGCCAGGCACAGTGGCTCATGCTAGTAATCCCAGCACTTTCTGGGGCTGAGATGTGTAGGTCGTTTGAGCACAGGAGTTCGAGACCAGCCTGGGCAACATGGCGAAACCCTATCTCTACAAAAAAATACAAACATTAGCCAGGTGCGGTGGCACACGCCTGTAGTCCCAGCTACTTGGGAGTCTGGCGCACAAGAATTGCCTGAACCCAGGAGGCGGATGTTGCAGTGAGCTTTGATTGCACCACTGTACTCCAGCCTAGGTGACAGAGTGAGACCCTGTCTCAAAAAAATAAAAAATTAAAATAAAAAAAACTTTAAAAAAAAGGCCTGAGTATATGGCACAATAGAAGTATTCCTTTCATTTACCTGAGCTGAAGTTTGCTGCATCTGATTAACAGAGAATAGCCTCAGTTGTTTCAGAATTTTTGTATTGTGGGATATAAATATACCTCATTACACACACACCTCTATTTTTGTCTCTAGTATGATGCTGTCCGAATAAACCAACTCTATGAACAAGCCAGGTGGGCCATTCTCTTAGAAGAAATTGATTGCACAGAGGAAGAAATGTTGATCTTTGCAGCTCTACAGGTATGAGAACTTCAGTACCTTTTCTCTGGAAGGAGACAAACCAAGTTTGTTCTGCTTAAAGTTTCATATGCTTCATACTAGTTTTTTTTTTTCTTTGAAGAAATATCTGAAAATAAGGAGAACAACTTTTTTCTGCATTTTTTATTTTGCTTTCTTCTTCAGACCAGAACAAATTTTTAATTTAAAATGCTCCTCATACTCCACACAATGCTCACGTCCCATGTAAGACACTAGTCTTGCAATTATTATCTCCTCCCTGTGTAAGCACAATCAGTGATGAGAAAGAACCAGTTGTAACATGACTAACCATGAACCTCAGAATGATCAGGTTAAAATGTCATTTTCCCCACACGGGAAGGAGACCTCCTTTTAAGAGATGTTCAGTATTCCAAGGGAATAGTCCTCAAAGAAAAAAATGGCTAATAGATTCATTTATATTTATAACATTCCTGTTTATAACATTTCTAAAACCTCCATTTTCATTTTAGTACCACATTAGCAAACTGTCATTGTCTGCTGAAACACAGGATTTTACAAGCGAGTCCGAGGTTGATGAAATAGAAGCGGCGCTTTCTAATTTGGAAGTAACCCTAGAAGGTGGAAAAGCAGACAGCCTTTTGGTATGAACTTTTTCTGATCACCCAGAACTGTGGCTTTCTTCTAACTGATTGACAAGTATAAATGAACTTTTCTTTATTAGAAGTAAGAATATTTCATCTGATTTTGAAAACAAACAAACAAAAAAAGATGCTCTTCACCTAACAAGCTTCAACCTAGCAAGAACTAACTAACTTTTCACGGGTTAGCTCTGTAAGGGACTATATTTTCATTTCTACTAATGACAATGCTTTTGTCTTGTATTTCTTCCTAGAGATAAGTTGGCATGGTGTGAACGAGCCACTGCTGAGGGCTCCACTTCACTAGCATGGAATGTGGAATTGGTCCCTAAACTTAAGTCTAGAAAATACCACCCTGTCTATTGCATGAAGCAGCTGTGAGAATAGAAGAGAGAAAAATGTTTCTTTTTTTTTTCTTTTTTCTGAGACAAGCTGAAGTGCAGTAGTGCAATCAAGGCTCACTGCAGCCTCAGCCTCCTGGGCTCAAGCAGTCCTCCCATCTCAGCCTCCTGAGTAGCTGGGACTACAGACACACACTACCGTGCCTGGCTAATTTTTGTATTTTTTGTAGAGACAAGGTTTGCCATATTCCCCAGGCTGGTCTCTAACTCCAGGGCTCAAGTGACTCTCCCACCTCAGCATCCCAAAGTGTTGAGATTACAGGCATGAGCCACTGTGACAAGCCAAGAAAATTCTTTACAGATAAAAATCTTATTTCTATTTACTTTGTCATCCATTTCAATTAGACAAGCTTGACCAAAGTTGTGGCCCTTTTCTGGAACATTGCAAAAAGTTTCTGAATGCTTTTGACTTCAGGAGATAAACAAAAACCCTCCAATAAAACAAAGAAAACTATTTTGTCATCTCTTTCTCCTTATCCATGAAAGGTGAATGTCAGCTTTATAACTGAAATGCCCCTCCTGTTTAATTCACTCATGAGGTGCCACCCTTTTGTTTAACTTCGGCCATGGGAATAATTATTAATCACATTGAATCAGAGAGGTGGATCCACCATAATTGGATGTAAACAGTAATCATGGATTAGAATTAGTTACTATATTCTTCTGCATTCAGTGTATGTTCTCTTATCATTAAATGTCCTAAAATAAGAAATTGGTCTCATTCAGGAGCAAATACTTCATGCAAACTAAACGCCAGGATTCTGTAGAGATGCAGGGCACTGTCTCACGTTTATAGAAGACATAGGCCTCATGAACTTGGAGTTCTCTGTTGTCTACTTTCTCCATCGAATAAATACAACAGGAAAGTAATTCTTTTTAGAATAAATAAAAAGTTATGTCCTCCCTCCCTTAATAGTTTTACATGATGCTAACAATAGGCTTTTCAGTCTGAAAACAGGCACCAGCCTACATTACAGAATGAACTTTGAACGAGGTTCACTTTGAAAGTTTAATCAGTGACCTAGATATAGCAGGAGTTACCCACTCTAATATAAAAATTATAAAAGCTTTTGTTTGCATATAAAAGTAGTCATTTCTAATTCAGATTTTTAACTTGAATGATAGTTATAGGGAGTACTTGATCCATTTTTTCATTTTTTTATCTCTCGTTTTTCATTTTTGTAATCTATGACACAAACAGAAAAGTGAAAAGTACACGCATGTACAGCTTAACAAACCAGTATTCAATTGTCATCCAAGTCACCACCGAAATCAAGAAATAGAACTTTGCCAGCCACCTAGGGGACCTCAACAGGGCCCCCATTCTCCTCATTCTCCTCCCAACCCGCCTTACCTCCACACCCAGTTAACTATCGGAAATGTGGCGAGTGTAACTGAAGAACTGAGTTTTTCATTTTATTTAAATTAATTCAAATTTAAATAGCCACATATAGCAAGGGACTGCCATATTAGACAGTGCAGGTTGAGTATCAGCATCACTTATGAAGTTCCTGCTTTTGAAACATTATTTGTTTTTTCTTAGGAGGACATTACTGATATCCCTAAACTTGCAGATAATCTCAAATTATTTAGGTAAGTAAACTTTCATGGGGAAGAGGAGTTACTCATAACAAACTCTTGAAGATAAAGAGTGCAGGAGTTTAAACTGCATATCCCTGAGGCAGGTTCATGGTTCAAAGGTAAAATGTGCGCTTTGCCATCAGACAGATAACGGGTTGAGTCCTAACTCTACCACACACACCAGCTAGGTGACCTTGAGCAATATATTATCTCTCTGAGCCTCCATTTTCCAATCTATAAAATGGGAATATATCTCCCCTTGGGCTTGTTGGGAGGATTCGATGAAATAACACATATGAAGCATTGAGTGTGGTACCTGGTTCATAGTACATGCTCAGTGAATGGCTGGGTTCACGTCAGCAATAATAAACACATCTGCCATACTAGAGCTTCTAGTAGGTTCCATCTGGGAGGCTCAGTACGCTTATACCATTTGAAGGCTCACTTATAATTTAAAAGCCATTTCTCTCTAGAACTTTGATCCTGGGCTTACAGAGAATAGTCACCTTAGTGTATCTACCTGTTTAAGTACTTCTGATAAACTCCCCCATCACCTCCGGTTGACCTGAAACTGCTAAAAAGGCAGAGAAGGAGTTTTTTTTTTTCATGGAAATACTGGACTCCCACCTCTGCAATGGTGCCAGAGTATGTTAAGATGAAAGAAACAAGGCTTTTTGAAGTCCTGTCAGTTCCTTATTTCACTTTATGGTTTGTTGACTTTTCTTAACCAACGGGCACTTCACTGGGGCAGTTGGCGTTAAAGGAAACACAAGTTGCTTTTGATAACACATGATGCAAAGAAAGAATTAGAAAGAATGAACAATGAAGCAGGTATAAATGACAAACAAGTGTCCAAAGGTAACAATATTTGTCACTGGGTTTCTACAGGTTTGGTTTTGGGGGTTTTTTACTGTGATTGTAGGATGTGGTTGCAAACAATAGGGTCATTCTTTTTTTTTTTTTTTCTTTTTTTGAGACAGAGTCTCACTCTGTTACCCAGGCTAGAGCGCAGTAGCATGATCTCAGCTCACTGCAACCTCCACCTCCTGGGTTGAAGCAATTCTCTTGCCTCAGCCTCCCAAGTAGCTGGCATTACAGGTGCCCATCATCACGCCTGTCTAAATTTTGTGTTTTTGTAGAGACAGAGTTTCACCATGTTGGCCAGGCTGGTTTTGAACTCCTGACCTCAGGTGATCCTCCCGCCTTGGCCTTCCAAAGTGCTGGGATTACAGGCGTGAGCCACCATGCCCGGTCAGGGTCATTCATTTAACTGCCCTGGCATAAATGGTTGTAACCACATTTCACTCATATTGTTATAGTCAGAGCTACAGGAAAAAAGTAACAATTTAAATCCACAAATACATCTTAATAAAGTATTCATAATTGCGCCACAAAAAAATGAGTTGCCACATTCTCTGTAGAGGGCAAATCAAGCCCTTCACAAACCAAATGGTGACTGTAGCCTTCCTATAGATGTTTCTGATGAAGAAGGTGATTCTGGAGTTGAATCCACATCACTTATGCTACCCTGAACTGTCACAGGCTTTTGGTGTGACTTGTACTCTCAAAATTGCCCTCATATTTGGCCAGTGGATACTATCTAAGGTCTCAAGATGTTGCATTGAATATATAATATAGTTCATGGAAGGAAGAAACAAATGAAGGAAGGAGAGAGAGCTCGCAGGAGGGAAGAGGGGAGAGAGATTCGAGAGTAGAACTCTATTCCTGGTAGGGTGGGACCTCTAATAGGCCCTTCATTTCGCTAGACCTCCTTTCCTCATCAGTACTAAGAGCATTGAAATAATCCTTTGATTTTTAAGTTTTTTCTATTACAGTGAAGCTCTTTATTTAAAAAAACAAAATCTATTAAATTTATTATATAAACAGTGGACTTCAGTTTCTAGCACCAGGGTATCAGCTCTAATGCAAACTCTTATCTGGCTATGAATACATATGCATGCTAGATAAAATAAAAGAATTACAAATACAGAATTAATCATGAAGTGAAACAGAAATGCCAACTTACAGGAAATAAGGCAGGAATCTGGTTCTACAAACACAGCATCAGCCACACAGAGGGATTTAGGGAATAGAGACAGGTTGTCATGGTTTGAGGCTAGGATTTTAATTCCCATGTAGGGATAGAAGATGAACCTTTCAGACCTGTGTGAAGCAGGAAGTGAGAATTGAAGCGCCTGCCTAAAGGTGGAAATGTGCAAAGGCTGCCCTTCTGTTGAATGAAAAATAGAAAAACTACCCATTAGCCAAAGAAAGCGGTAAGGAAGTTCATCCTTGCATGGGGTTCTGTGTGGAAATGAAATATCTCTTGAGAAATCAGAGCCAAGGCTGTGTCACACACAGATGTAGATATAATTTTTTTTTGAGACAAAGTCTCGTTCTGTCACCCAAGATGGAGTGCAGTGATGGGATCACAGCTCACTGCAGCCTCGACCTCACAGGCTCCAGCGGTCCTCCCACCTCAACCCTCTGAGTAGCTGGGACTACAGGCATGTGCCACCACGCCTGGTTAATCTTTGTATTTTTTGTAGAGACAGTTTCACCATGTTGCCCAAGCTGGTCTCAAACTCCTGGACTCAAGATCTGCCCTTCTTGGCCTCCCAAAGTCCTGAGATTACAGGCATGAGCCACCATGCCCAGCTTAGATACAAATGTATATGTCTTATGTGTTTATGTAATAAGGGAATCCTGAAAACATAAAATAGAAACTGATCCAGGATGACAAAACCTATGAAGCCTTAACATATGTAGTTGCAAAAATACCTAGAGGGGAATATCCACAACCAACTACAAAAATTAGCCAAGTGGTAGTGGCACGCGCCTGTAATCCCAGCTACTGGGGAGGCGGAGGCAGGAGAATCGCTTGAGCCTGGGAAGCAGAGGTTGCAGTGAGCCGAGATTGCACCACTGCACTCCACCCAGTCTGGGCAACAGAGTGAAACCCTGTCTCAAAAAAAAAAAAAAAAGCTCGTTCTTATGCGCATCATTCACCACCCAGCATCACCTCCACTCCCCCTTCCCCTATCCTGCCCCAGGCTTTGATGCATAGAACAGCAGCAATGATTAGCTTTGTTAATGTGTCAGAAAGCATCCTGAAAGATGAACCAAACTTCCAGGCAGGAGATAGGAGGAGGAACTTGAGATCTCTTGATACTCTAAAGGTCCAGGTAAAACAGAGAAGTAGGGCCTCATTCTTAATCCTAAAGAGAAATACTTAGATGCTGAAGATTAAACCAAGACCTTATTACCTATATCTTTTGGTTAAAGGTTGTGTCTTTATTATTCTGAAAATACTATTCATTTTGGAGAATCTGAGTATTAAACAACAATATGTTCCTTAGAACTGCCTGGGCATGGAGGCTCATGCCTGTAATCCCAGCACTTTGGGAGGCCAAGGAGGACGGATCACTTGAGCTCTCAGGAGTTCAAGACCAGTCTAGCCAACATGATGAAACCCCAGCTCTACTAAAAATACAAAAATTAGCCAGCCGTGGTGGCACACGCCTGTAATCCCAGCTACCGGGGAGGCTGAGGCATGAGGACCGCTTGAACCCAGGAGGCAGAGGCTGCAGTGAGCCGAGATCACGCCACTGCACTCCAGCCTGGGTAACAGAGCAAGACTTCGTCTCAAAAAAAAAAAAAAAAAAAAAAAAGAACTGTCTTAACTACAGCCCTCAACATGATAAATACTAGTTTTTTGGGTTTTTTGTTTGTTTTGTTTTTTTTTCTTGAGACGAAGTCTTGCTTTGTCACCTAGGCTGGAGTGCAGTGGCGTGATCTCAGCTCACTGCAGCCTCTGCCTCCCAGATTCAAGCAATCCTTGTGCCTCAGCCTCCCCGGTAGCTGGGACTACAGGTGCACGCCACCACAGCCAGCTAATTTTTGTATTTTTAATAGAGCCAGAGTTTCACCATGTTGGCCAGACGGTCTCAAACTCCTGAGCTCAAGTGATCTGCCCACCTCAGCCTCCCAAAGTGCTGGGATTACAGACATGAGCCACCACACCCAGCAAATAAATACTATTTTAATACACTGTTTTTTCTTAATCCTGGAAATGTTAACTTCATATAATGTTTTTCAAATTTATTTTATAAATTGTATGTAATATTCTTCTGTAATACACTGAAGGAGTTTTGTTGGGTTTTTAAATTTTATTTATTTCTTAGAAACAAGTCCTCACTCTGTCACCCAGCGTGATTATAGCTCACTGCAGCCTCAACCTCCCAGGCTTAAGCAATCCTCCCATGTAGCTGGGACTATAGGCACACCACCACACCTGGCTAATTTTCCTTTTTTTGTAGAGACGTGATCTTGCTGTGTTGCCCAGGCTGGTCCTAAACTCCTGGCCTCAGGCAATTCTCTCACTTCAGCTTCCCAAAGTGCTGAGATGATGGCACTGCACCCGGCATACACTTTTTTTTTTTTAAATGTGCACCTTCTTTCATATCTTTGTGTTAAGGATAACATATGTTTAGCTAAGGAAAGACTAGTACTGACATGTTAAAAAAAATTGCCCCAAATTACATATGAATGGTTCCTCTCTTCTCCAAGAGGAACACCAAGGTTCCTTTCTTCTCCCATTCTTGATGCAGAAGTCCACCCCTCTGGCATGAGATACCCTGATCTGCCCCCAAGGCCAGGTTTCTTCCACAGAACCGCATACTAATAATTTCTTTTCTCTGCCTATCTCCAACCGCTGTCCTCCCCCTATCATTCTCACGTTTCCTATTTTGAATGACCCAACCTTTAGGCCTGCCACTGGCACCACCAACCTGTCTAGTCCACTGTATAAAGTTTTCCGGCCCCAAAAGATACCAATACCACAGTTGGATACCTTCCCCCAAAATAGTTTGTAATAACAGTAGAGACTATATTGACTAGCTGTAGATACCGCTGATTTCCGTGGCTCACTGAGAATTCTCCCATAGTTTCTCTTAAGAGTCAAGAGGAAACTACAGAAAATGCTGCTCATGTTTATATCTGCCTTGTATGTATGATAACCTGAAGCTTGGGCTGTCCATATCGACAGCTTTTTCAAATGCAAAAAGTATGCCAAGATTCCAAATGTCACCAGATTCATGTCGGTTTCTCACATACACCATCACAGTTTAGCACTTCAGCTGCGTCAGGTGCTGTGATAAGCTCTTCATGTAGATGAACTCATTCTGTCCTCACAAAAGCCCTGGGTTCCCAGACTACGGCTGTCCCCGTCACACAGAGGCAGTGCATGCAGCCCAGGTAAGTGCAGGATCTTTCCCAGGACACACGTGTAGACAGTAGCAGAGCCAGGTGTGGCCCCAGATGGAGCCTTGGTGTTAAAATCTACATCTCATATCAGCGTTTTATTTCTAGTGTTTAGAAATTAGCAATTTGAAAATTATTTTTGAAAAAACAAAGTGTGTTTTGTTTGACAGGACCTCTAGAGCATCTGATCTGCTTGAAATTTGCAATGTGTTCCTCATTTCTGGATGGTGGTTTAAACTTTTACTATCCTTTAATTTGCAGGCCCAAGAAGTTACTACTAAAAGCTTTCAGACAATATTGGTTTGTCTTTAAAGACACATCCATAGCCTACTTTAAAAATAAGGAACTTGAACAAGGAGAACCAGTAGAAAAACTAAATCTTAGAGGTAAGAGTATCCTATATCTTGCTGTGGCTCATCATAAGTCAGGGCAGACGTGGTGGCTCAAACCTGTAATCCCAGCACTTTGGGAGGCCAAGGCGGGTGGATCACCTGAGGTCAGGAGTTCAAGACCAGCCTGGCCAACATGGTGAAACCCCGTCTCTACTAAAAATACAAAAATTAGCCAGGCGTGGTGGTGCACGCCTGTAGTCCCAGCTACTTGGGAGGCTGAGGCAGGAGGATCCCTTGAAGAGGTGAGGGTTGCAGTGAGCCGAGATCATGCCACTGCACTCCAGCCTGGGTGATAGAATGAGACTCTGTCTCAAAAAAAAAAAAAAAAAAAGGCCGGGCGCGGTGGCTCACGCTTGTAATCCCAGCACTTTGGGAGGCCGAGGCGGGCGGATCATGAGGTCAGGAGATCGAGACCACGGTGACACCCCGTCTCTACTAAAAATACAAAAAATGAGCCGGGCGTGGTGGCGGGCGCCTGTAGTCCCAGCTACTCGGAGAGGCTGAGGCAGGAGAATGGCGTGAACCCAGGAGGCAGAGCTTGCAGTGAGCCGAGATCGCGCCACTGCACTCCAGCCTGGGCGACAGAGTGAGACTCCATCTCAAAAAAAAAAAAAAAAAAAAAAAAAAAAAAAAAAAAAAAAAAAAAAAAAAAAAAAAGAGGTGGGGAGCAGATTAAAGTCAGGCTTTCTACACAATGAGGCACGGTTTACTTACTTCTAAAGGAACCACCATAACCGATGTCACTGTTTTCCAAATGACAGCCTGGCTGCAGCTGTTCTTCAGAGCATAGGCCTTGAATGCAGTCTAGTAAACATGGTTATTTGCATTCTGCTGTTCCATCTTTCTCAGTGTGTCCAGAGTTTATGACGTGGTGGTAATTCATGTCCAAGAGTATAGCACATGAGGTGCTGTAAGATCTTGAAAAGCTTTCTGTATTCCAGAACAGTTATGTTTAATTCAGTGTCACTTTAATGCCTATTCTAATTTCTGAAGGTCACTGTGAGCGTCCTGATAACCATCTATTAATTGAAATATTTAATTAACCAGTACACTCAACTCACATTGTGGCAATCAGAGAATTCCTTCTGCTTTGATTTATTTTAAAGTTCATATACACAATTTTTTCTATGAATTTGGAGAGCCAACATTAACCTGAAAATGAACTAAATTGACTTTTTGATTTAAGAAAACCACAAAAGAAAAGCATTTTTCTTTATCTATGTTAATTGTTCATAAGATTTATCTAGTTATCCATTAACTAATGTTATCAGCTTGCTCCTCCATTTTTCAAAACCAAACCAAATCTGAGGGGCTTGTATTCAAAGTCTTTATTTCAGATACACACCTGATGTTTATCTAACAGATGCCTCAGAACTCAGTTTTGTCTCTGATCTTTGTCCTTCAGGCTGCGAAGTTGTGCCCGATGTAAATGTAGCAGGGAGAAAATTTGGAATCAAGTTACTAATCCCTGTTGCCGATGGTATGAATGAAATGTATTTGAGATGTGACCATGTGAGTAAAACCCCAAAAATGTTAAGTCACTTCACCTCTACTAAGCCTAAGAGCAAAACCTAAAAATGTTTTCACAAATTTAGAGCACTATTATGTCAGTCAGCTATTGCTTTGTAACAATCACAGTGTAACAAAATCACAGTGACATTCAACAATAAACATTTGCCATGTGGTGGCTCACACCTGTAATCCCAGCACTTTGGGAGGCCAAGGCGGGAAGATCACCTGAGGTCAGGAGTTCAAGACCAGCCTGGCTAACATGGTGAAACCCCATCTCTACTAAAAATACAAAAATTAGTCAGGCATGGTGGCGGGTGCCTGTAATCCCAGCTAGTTGGGAGGCTGAGGCAGGAGAATCACTTGAACCTGGGATTCAGAGTTTGCAGTGAGCCGAGATGGCACCACTGCACTCCAGCCTGAGTGACAGGGTGAGACTCTGTCCCCTCAGAAAAATAAAAACAATAAACATTGTTTTCTGAAAGATGTGCTGAAAGGTAGGCTGGGGATTGGATGATCCAGGATGGTGTCAGCTGGTCATACGGGTTTGGAGACACAGGTTTGGTGGGACTGTGCCTCTGGTTGAGCTGATTTTATTTATTCTGGGTCCCAGGCTGCCTAGAGAATGTCTCCTCTTGGTGAGGGCAGAAGTGTGAGAGGGCGTGTGGCAACACATGCACCTCCTAAAGCTTAGGCATGAAGTTGGCACACTGTCACTTCCACCCACATTCCACTGGCCAAAGCAGATGACATGACTGAGCCTGCAGTCAAGGGATGGGAATTACACTGTCCCTGGTGGTAGGAATTGTAAAGTTACATGGTGAAGGTTGTGGAGGGCAGTGGGGTGGGGGGTGTATTAGTCCATTCTCACTTTCCTATAAAGAACTACCTGAGACTGGGAGAGAAAAGAGGTTTAATTGACTCCTAGTTCCGCAGGCTATACAGGAGGCATGGCTGGGGAGGCCTCAGGAAACTTACAATCTTAGCAGAAGGTATAGGGGAAGCAAGCACATCTTCACATTGTGATAGGAGAGGGAGAGAGTGAAGGGGGATGTGCCACACAGTTTTAAACCATCAGATCTCATGAGAACTCACTCAATATCACCAGAATAGCAAGAGGTAAATCCGCCCCCATGATCCAACCACTTCCCACCAGGCCCCTCCCCCAATGCTGGGAATTACAATTCAACATGAGATTTGGGTGGGGACACAGAGCCAAACCATATCAGCGGCAGTGAAGATTGAGGCCAGTAATTCAATGTTCCTTACTCACTGTTGCACTGAAGAACGCCCCTCTTTAACTGCATCCCCTGCACTTCTGAGGACCACTCCTGTTCACTCCCTGAAGTCAGAAATAAAACACAGACATTAAACAACAATAGAAGCCACCACTGACTTGTTAAGATCCCATAATGGCCATGATTGCTACCTTAGAGTTAGAGTCTTTACCAAGCATAGACCAGGGTACAAATAATATAGGAAATCAGCTAATTTTTTTCATCATTTTCTTTTGTCATAGAGATCAGATGTGATATGAAAATGGAAATATATATCAAGGAAAGCTCTCTGATAGTTTGCAGTTTTACCACCTGTCTGTGCCCCATGGCATTTGTGTCATTGGATCTTTTTTTTTTTTTTTGAGATGGAGTCTTGCTCTGTCACCAGGCTGGAGTGCAGTGATGTGATCTAGGCTCACTGCAACCTCCACCTCCCAGGTTCAAGCGATTCTCCTGCCTCAGCCTCCTGAGTAGCTGGGACTACAAGTGCCCGCCACCACACCTGGCTAATTTTTTATATTTTTTAGTAGAGATGGGGTTTCACCATGTTAGCCAGGATGGCCTTGATCTCCTGACCTCATGACCCACCTGCCTCGACCTCCCAAAGTGCTGGAATTACAAGAGTGAGCCACCACATCCGGCATTTTTTTTTTTTTTTTTGAAGACGATGTATTGTTCTGTCGCCCGGGCTCAAGTGCATCAGCACAATCTCGGCTCACTGCAACCTCCGTCCCCTGAGTTCAAGGGATTCTCCTGCTTCAGCCTCCCAAGTAGCTGGGATCACAGGCATCTGCCACTATGCACAGCTAATTTTTGTATTTTTAGCAGAGATGGGGTTTCACCATGTTGGCCAGGCTGGTCTTGAACTCCTGACCTCAGGTGATCCGCCCGCCTCAACCTCCCAAAGTTGAGGATTACAGGCATGAGCCACTGCACCTGGCCCTTGGATCATCTTTAAAAGCAAATTCCCTGCATGCAATTTATCAAGGTTGACATTCCTATCCTCTAGCTTCCCAGCATCTAGAAACTCAACACAGGACTCAAAAACTACTGTCAGGTGTTACATTAGCTGATGAGCAGCCACTCAAAACGTGTGCCACTTCATATCTTGCTTGGAAGGTGATGGTTTTGCACTGTAATGGGGAAGAAAGCCCAAGTCCCCCTCTCTGTGTGCAGCAGGGGGCTTTGCACTTGAGCTTGCTTCTCAACCTTCTGTTTGCTGCAGGAGAATCAATACGCCCAATGGATGGCTGCCTGCATGTTGGCATCGAAGGGCAAAACCATGGCAGACAGCTCCTACCAGCCAGAGGTCCTCAACATCCTTTCATTTCTGAGGATGAAAAACAGGAATTCTGCATCTCGGGTGGCTTCCAGTCTCGAAAACATGGATATGAACCCAGAATGTTTTGTGTCACCACGGTGTGCAAAAAAACACAAATCCAAACAGGTACTGTTAATCTTGTTAGGGCAATTGTTTGCAGTAAATTCTTTATGCACACAAAAATAAAAGGAGGATTTCCGGCTGGGCATGGTGGCTCACGCCTGTAATCCCAGCACTTTGGGAGGCTAAGGCAGGAGAATTGCTCGAGCCTGGGAGGTGGAGGCTGCAGTGAGCTGAGATTGCACCACTGCACTCTAGCCAGGGCGACAAAGCAAGACTGTCTCAAAAAAAAAAAAAAAAAGGAGTAATTCCATCTGATTAAGAGTATCATCATGAAAAAAACAGTTGATGGTGAAATTTGACTATGTCCTGAATATTAGATGATGTTATGAAATTATTAATTTTGTTAGAGGTGACTGTACTGCTGACTAAACATGTAGGTATTCCCAGATTGAACTTCTTTAGTTCTCATAAATTAATAAATTATGCTTCTATAGGAGTGGGTTAAAAGTTGCACAGATGAGCTGATTCATATAGAACCACTGTCTGTGGACACTCCACGGACTTCAGACTGAGGGACCCCAGAGCTCTCCAACTGCACCAACTTTAGAAGTTTATGTGTTGAGTGATCCTTTTCCTGCTTCTTCCAGTGATTGTTGTATCTTATAGAAAGAGAGAGAATGAATGGATGAGAATAGATTGTCTTTGTAGAGCTGCAGTCGGGCCTTGAGTGTATTGTTCTTACGGGGGATCTGGAGCTAACAGGGTGATCACAGAGCAGCCGGTGCATGGGAGGAGAGGTTGATGTCTGTTTCTGTTCAGCTGGCCGCCCGGATCCTGGAGGCGCACCAGAACGTGGCCCAAATGCCCCTGGTCGAAGCCAAGCTGCGGTTCATCCAGGCGTGGCAGTCACTGCCTGAGTTCGGCCTCACCTACTACCTTGTCAGGTGATTACAATGTTCATTTGTTTCTCACACTTTCCATTCCATTTTAAGTGGCTTTTGGGGAGCCCCAGTTTTCTCATTTAGCATAGAATATAGAATGCTTTTTATTTGAGAATATTGCCCTTTTATAAATAGCCCTGACACTTTGGGCTGCTCATAAACATTTTCCATACCTTCTTGTTCTAAGTTCCAACACCCCTGAAACTCAGCTAAATGTGGGAAAGGAAATTTTAAAAGGAGGGTTTTTTTTTTTTAGGATAACTACATTTCCAAAACCGGAGGGTAAACATCACATATTGATTTTATGAAATCTGTAACTTCTTTTCGATTTTTTTTGTGTTTTTTTTTTTAAGAGATTGGGTGCGGGGAGGGTGGGGGGGGTGTCTCACTTTGCCACCCAGCCTGGCCTCGAACTCCTGATCTCAAGCAATCCTCCCACCTCAGCCTCCCAAAGCGCTGGGTTTACAGGCATGAGCCACTACACCTGGCTACGACTTTCTTTCATGTCAGCTTCCTCCTTTTTGTGTCTCATACTGTCTCGTGGTGTGGCTTTGCAGAATTTTTAGGTTTTTAGAGAGGTCCCAGCAAGCTCTGTCTTAGTTATACCCAGCTTTACCAGATAGCAACCCTGTTCCCACTGGTCTCTGAAGATTTCTGGATCTGAAGGCTGCATAGAAGGCCCATCTATTGCCCCCAGAAAGACAGCTTAAGTGACTTGTCCAAGTTCACTCCCTAGTCCAGGGCACACCTGGCATAAAGCATAAATGTCCTCATTTGTTATCCCCGCCTAGCACTATGGCTCTGCCCCACTGTATACAATGGATGGTTTCCCAAAACTTATCCACAAGCATGCTTGTAAATCAAATTACATTCTTCAGTTCTGTAAAGGAGACTGATGCTTAAGCAAAATCTACACCCAATCCTGCAGTACAGCAAGTACTGTCACTTTCTCATCTTATAATTTGAGGGTGGGAAAATTGGTTTGTATTTTTAAGCGTTGACAGTTTTTGTTTTCTTGGCCCTTTCCAAAGACTCCATTTCTCCATTACTTCGAACAGGGGAGTCTACTCAGACTTTCCAGCTGGGCACGGTGGCTCACGCCTATAATCCTAGCACTTTGGGAGGCCAAAGTGGACGGATTGCCTGAGCTCAAGAGTTCAAGACCACCCTGGGCAATGTGGCAAAACCACATCTCTACTAACAATACAAAAAAAAAAAAAAAAATTAGCTGGGCATGGTGGTGTGCAGCTGTAGTCCCAGCTACTCAGAAGGCTGAGACACTAGAATTACTTGAACCTGGGAGATGGAGGTTGCAGTGAGCTGAGATCGCACCACTGCACTCCAGCCTAGGCGACACGGCGAGACTGTCTCTAAAACAAAAACAAAACAACAGAAAAAAACAGACTTTCCTATTCACTGAAATATCTCATTTAACATCAGTCCCCAATGTTTGTCCCAAACAAGTAACTCTTTCTGCTTTACTTACCCCAACAAAGGAGTGAGGAAGGGTGGAGTTGTACTGGATACCCACTATGTGCGTGCATACGTGTCCATGTGCAGACACACACACTCACCTGTAACCCTGAAGTCAACCCCGCATAGTGAAAACCACATAAATACTTGAACTGACCAGGCCCAGCTTTCAGTCCCGCCTCTGCCTCTGCTAGCTCTCTCACCTGGGCATTTTTGTTGCCCTCCCCAAGCCGCAGCTTCTCCATGTGTTCAGTGGGCATTCCGAACCTACTGTGTTGAGAGAATCCAGTGCAGCCTGCAAGCAAAGTGCCTGATAACGTGGTGAAGCACGGTGTGGGCCTGAACAGGTTTCCGGTGACAATCCCCCTGCACCTCCCTCTATCTCTAACACCTGTTTATGGAGGTGAGGCTTTGAGGCAGCGGACCCAGGTGTAGCGAAGATCTGCTTTTTCCAAGGCCAGTCAGAGTCAAAGCCTGGAGCAGCCATGCTGCTGGCGGGATTGGGATCTGCCCACACCCGAGAAACCTAGGTCTTTGCTTCACCGCTCCCTGGATGATGGAGAGCAGCCCAGGGAA
The DNA here is from genome assembly GCF_028878055.3 of Symphalangus syndactylus. Classification (NCBI taxonomy): domain Eukaryota; kingdom Metazoa; phylum Chordata; class Mammalia; order Primates; family Hylobatidae; genus Symphalangus; species Symphalangus syndactylus. The sequence continues at coordinate 69,883,871 of NC_072446.2, forward strand.
TTCTCATAGGTTAGAGAGAAGCGGGTGGAGTAAGAAGTGGGTTAACTCGTGATATTAAGCATTAAGGTGGTGAAATGAAGGAATAATGTGGAAAACATTCCAGAAAAGTGGAGTAAATTTTAACCAAGGGTGACATGCAGAAGATAAGAATGATGTGAAAAGTGACATATTCAGCTAGGAATTCTTTTAAAGTTATGCTTTTCTGTCTCCTGCAACATCAATTTTCACATCAGTTTCCCCTTCTTGCATCCTCCTCCAGCTGCCCTCCCTGTTCTCTGCCCTACTTTACAGTAAAACTTCTTGAATGTATTGTACATACCCACTACCTCCAATTCCTTTCTTCCATTCTCTCTTGAACCCACTCCAGTTAGGTTTTCTCTCCCTCCCTACCCCATTGCCCCTGCTACTTTCTGTCATCAAGGTCACCTCTTGGCCACCCATGACCTTCACATTGCTGAGTCCATTGGTCGACTCTCAGTCCTTGCGCCAGCTACCCTCTCCACAGCATTTGACACAGTGAGTCACCCCTTACCTTTTGCCAACTTGCATCACTTGCCTTCCAACACAGCTGACTTTCCTGGCTTTTCTCCTCCCTTCCTGACCAGTTCTTTTGGTCTCCTTGGCTGGTTCTTTCTCATCTTTCCGATCTCTTATAATACCGGAGTGCACAGTCCTCAGTTTTTTGTTTTTTGGGTTTTTTTAATTAGAGACAGGATCTCACTCTGTCACAGTGACACAATCATGGCTCACTATAACCTCAAACTCCTGGGCTCAAGTGATCCTCTCACCCCAGCCTCCCAAGTAGCGGCGACTTGTGAGCCACCACACCTAGCTAACTTTCTTTTAGGAGATGGGATCTCACTGTGTTACCCAGGCTGCTCTCAATCTCTTGGCTTCAAGTAATCCTCTTGCCTCGGCCTCCCAGAGTGCTGGGATTTCAGATGTGAACCACTGCACCCAGCCAGGCCTCAGTTCTTAAAGCATTCCTCTTCTCAATCTCTACTCACCCTCTTGGGTTCAGCCATTCTTTTGACTTCATTTATATGCCAATTACTCTGCAATGTATATCTTGAGCCCAGAACTGTCTCTTGAACTGGAGATTCATAAATCCACTGTGGATATCTAATGAGCATCTCATCTTAACATGTCCAAACTTCCGGATCTTCCCCCTAAATTGGCTCCCCGCTACATTCTTCTTCGTCTCAGTAGAAGGCAACTCCTCCCCCTAGATGTCCAGGCCAAATCCTTTGGACTCATTCTTGACTCTGGTCTTTCTCTTACACCAACATCCTGCCCATAGGCAACTCCTAGTGACTCTACCTTCAAAGTACACACAGAATCCGACCACTTCTTCTGCCTCCTCCTCCACCACCATCACAAAGCCGGTCCAGAGTGACCCTGCTTGGTGTTCCTGCCTCTACCCTGGTCCCACTAGGTTTTCAACTTAGCAGCCAGAGGGATCCTTTTAAAATCTAAATCAGATTTTGTGAAGCCTCTGCTCAAAACCATCTGGGACAGGTGTGGTGGCTCATGCCTGTAATCCCAGCACTTTGGGAGGCAAAGGCAGGAGGATTGCCTGAGTTCGGGAGTTCAGGACTAGCCTGGGCAACATAACAAGACCCTGTCTCTACAAGACACACACACACACACACACACACACACAAAATCTGAAGGATTTCTTATCTCGCTCAGAGTAAAAGCCAGATCTTTACAGTGGCCTACAAGACCTTTGCTCTTGAACTCACATTTCTCTCCGCTTCTTCACTGTGTCAGCCACATGGGCCTCCTGACAGGTCCTTAAGCACATTAAAAAAAAAAAATTTTTTTCTTAAGTGGCTTTCCCCTCTGCCTGGAACACTCTTTCCCCAGATATCCACATGGCTCACATGCTCATGCATATCCATTTTCTGATCAAATGTCACCTTTTCACTGATCTCCCTGTTTTAAACTGTAACCACCTCATTGCCAGTATTCCCTGTAGCCCTTCCAATTTTATTTTCCTTCATCTTTTTTTTTAATTTTTACTTTTATTTTTATTTTTTGAGACGGAGTCTCGCTCTGTCACCCAGGCTGGAGTGCAGTGGCGCAATCTCGGCTCACTGCAAGCTCCGCCTCCCGGGTTCCCGCCATTCTCCTGCCTCAGCCTCTCCGAGTAGCTGGGACTACAGGCACCCGCCACCACGCCCGGCTAATTTGTATTTTTAGTAGAGACGGGGTTTCACTGTGGTCTCGATCTTCTGACCTCGCGATCCGCCCGCCTCGGCCTCCCAAAGTGCTGGGATTACAAGCGTGAGCCACCGCGCCCAGCTATTTTCCTTCATCTTATCTGGCATATGTACCTCATACTTATGATCTTCTCCCTCCCACAGTCAGAAATTTTCCATCCATTTAGTTCACTACTATATCTCCTGTGCCTAGAAGAGTGCCCAACACAGAGTCAGTAATCATTTTGAATGAATTTGTTTGATTCTGTCTTATTTTTCTTTTCTCTGATGTCAGTTTTACTTAAAGACCATCTGCAGGATAGCCTTCATTCTTTTTTCATGCTGTCTATATCCCAGTAAAAATGCCCCCCTGCAGAAAGTTAATCCTTCATTGTCCATTCCTCTGAAATGATTTAGAAATACTGGTAGTATTTTTAAGAAGTTATTTGTGAATGAACATTGTATTATAGGAAGCAGTTGCTTCTCTTAATTCATATTATGATTCTTTTCAGATTTAAAGGAAGCAAGAAAGATGACATTCTGGGAGTTTCATATAACAGGTTGATTAAAATTGATGCAGCCACCGGGATTCCAGTGACAACATGGAGATTCACAAATATCAAACAGTGGAATGTAAACTGGGAAACCCGGCAGGTAAAGTGAAAGTTTTTGCTCTTCAGTGTTGAGCCTATAAATGTGTGTTCCCTCAGAATTGCAGATTATTCTGATTTTTAAAAGGTGTTCCTCTATTTAGAGCTAAGAAACCACAAGCATGTGGTAATTTTCTGCTAAAATAATCATATGCAATTCTGGGCAGCTTCCTAACAAGCACAGGCCAAATGCTCCTGCATTCGCGCTGCAAGTTGGCTTAGTCTCCATGCAGACTTTCAATATAGACAGGTTCTAAAATTGCTGAGCAGTTTCATTAATTTTCATTGACTCAGCATAGGATTATATAGGAGTTAGCTTGATACTTACTTACCACAAACTACTGGAGATGTAACTGCTATGCAAAATAAATCCAAAAAAGGCCTCATCTGACTGGCTGCCAAGAAACCCAATTGAGGACTCGAAGATTCAATTGCTCACCTGGAGAGCGTTCCAGGCCCAAAAGGGAAAAGCTGCTGAAGAAGCAAGTGAGGTCCATAGTGATCACTGAGAAAAGCTTCACCTCTTAAAACCAGGAGCCCTCAAACCCTTAGCCTATGTTACAGCTTCCCATCATCTCCCATCCTAGGAGCTAAGTTCAGGCCAAGCCTGTATCCTGGAAAATTCTAGATGAAGTTAGAGGCACCTTAGCATCCTGCCGCTAATTTAAAACATTCTGCCCAGTGCTTTGGTAGGCCAAGGTGGGACGATCACTTGAGGCCAGGAGTTCGGGATCAGCCTGGGCAACATAATGAGACCCTGTCTCTACAGAAAATAAAAATAAAATAAAATAAAAAAAAAGCTGAACTAGCCAGGTGTGATGGCGTGCACCTGTAGTTTCAGCTACTTGGCCAGGGATGATCAATTGAGGTTCGAGGTTACAGGGAGCTATGATTGTGCCACTGCACTCCAGCCTGGGTAACAAAGCAAGACCCTGTTTCATTCATTCTTGAATTAATTAAAACATTCCGATGTTGCTGATACAGACTCAATCTTCCCTCATTCCTTTGGCATTCTCATTTTCCAATAGAAAGTCATTGACATAGAGGGATGGTAAGAGACGCACACGTTTGTTAAGAACCCTGACTTCCTCTCAGCAGTGTTGATAATCGTCTGGGTGCTTATTTGTAAAATCAAGTTCAGAGATTAGATGACCTCTAAGGCGGTAGCTCTAAAGTCTTGATGCATATTAGGATCACCTGGGGAGCTTTAAAACACCATTGCCTGGACCACACCCAAGGCCAGTTAAATCTTAATTTCTGGGAGGAGGAGCAAGCCATTAGTAATTTTTAAAGGTCCACAAGTGATTTCAATGGGCAGCCAAGGTTGTGAACCAGCAAAGTCTGTAAGTCTTTCTTCTAGTGCTTAGAGTTTATGACTTTCAGCTAGGAAAGAGTTTGGGGCAGTGGCTGTAGGAAAATTCAGTCAGACTTTTATTCATTAAAAAGCCTGCAGGCCAGGTGCAGTGACTCACGCCTGCAATCCCAACACTTTGGGGGTCCGAGGCGTGGATCACTTGAGGTCAGGCGTTCAGGACCAGCCTGACCAACATGGTGAAACCCCCATCTCTACTGAAAATACAAAAATTAGCCAGGCGTGGTGGCGCACACCTGTAATCCCAACTACTTGGGAGGCTGAGGCATGAGAATCGCTTGAACCTGGGAGTCAGAGGTTGCAGTGGCCCGAGATGGTGCCACTGTACCCTAGCCCGGGTGACAGAGAAAGACTCCATCTCAAAAATAAATAAATAAAAATAAAGTGCCTGTGAAGCACCCTGCTCCTCAACACAGGGAGACAGGGAGTGCTTGGGCAAAATCCTTATATCTAAACTATAGACAGAAAATGTGTTGGGAGTTTTTTTAACCAGACTTGCAGCAAAGTCGACACCACCAGAGGGCGCAAAGAGAGCAAAGATGTTTTCTGGAAGTGTTTAATGGAAGTGGCGGTTTTCTGTGTGTTTTAGGGGGATAACCATCTGTCATCCACCTCAGCAGCCCTCAGCCCCAGGGGCCAGTCCAGCAAAGCACTTGTTTCTCATCATTCCTTGCCAGAGTTTAAGCTCCTCTGTGCCTTTCTCTTCCAGGTGGTCATCGAGTTCGACCAAAACGTCTTGACTGCTTTCACCTGCCTGAGTGCAGATTGCAAGATTGTGCACGAGTACATTGGTGGCTACATTTTCTTGTCCACCCGCTCCAAGGACCAGAATGAAACACTCGATGAGGACTTGTTCCACAAATTGACGGGCGGTCAGGATTGAAACAGGCACGTGTGCTCAGCTCACACCAACAGGGCAAGCCCAAGGCTCCCCTCCCTGGAGGGATGGGATCCATAACTTGCCCAGCATGTAGATGCTGGACTAACAGACAACACACATTCACCGCTGGTCACCCAGATCCTCGCCTCATTCAAACCCACTGCTGGCACATCCCTTTCCTTATTTTGCCCTGTGCTACCAGCCATGGAAGGAGCCTCTCTTGTTTTTTCTATAAAATGGGTGAGCAGGAGAAAAGGAGGCACCCTAAGATTGCTCTAAGGCCCAACATGTGGTTACAGTTCTGTGACTTGCAGAACCTGCCAGGTGTATGGCTACAAGTTATCCTTGTGCTGATCTGTCTCATTACTAAGTCGATGGAGAAGACAGAAAGGTAACAATCACGTGTAGCAAGAAGAACTCTTATTTCACAAACTCAGGTATGAAATGAAACGCCTGTCCTTCATGGAACTGCTTTTAGCTCCTGTCTTTTCAAAATGACAGAGGGAGTGCCTACACACACTTTTTCCCTGGAGGCCAAGGTCTAGGGGTAGAAAGGGGAAGGGTGGGGCTACCAGGTAGCAGTTGACAACCCAAGGTCAGAGGAGTGGCCCTCAGTGTCATCTGTCCATAGTGATACCTGCCAAGATGACCACTGAGCCACATCTGGTCTTAGTCATTGGTCTCCTCAGGTTTCTGGGGCCACCTGCAAACCCCATTCCATTCCTACAGATCTCTCAGCCGCCTGTAAGTCCTTTGTGAAGATGTGGGTGACACAGGGGGACAGGAAAACCCATTTCTCAACCCAGATCCGTGTCTCAACTGCTTCTACTCTGGGTTGGGATTCAGGAAGACAGGCACAGTCCTCTCTGTCCATAGAAACACCTGCCAGCGTCAAGGATTCCAGTCAGGTCTGTATCCCAACTGGTCAGGGAGAGAAGGGCAGACCTATTCTCAAAGACCACCATGTCCAAGGTCTGACGGCTCCACACTGGCTGCCCCCACAGGGGCCTTAGGCTGGTCTGGGTCGTGGGGAAGCGTCCCTCTTACTGCTGGTCTGTGTTCTCCTGGATTTGGTATCTATGTTGGTACGACTCCTGGCCTTTTCTCTAAAGGCCTTTGGCTTTTGTAAATCACAAGCCAATAATAGATTTTTTTCTCCCCGTCTGTTTTTTGCTGTGTCATCTCTGCCTTGAGACTGCCTTGAGACAGTGCTTGCCTTGAGAGAGTGAGCCAATTAACAGCTGCCTGAATTGTCATTTTCCATTTTGGTTTGTTAGAGGTGGGAGGGGTGGGTTTTGAGAAGGTCAAAAGCAGTACCAGAAGGGAAATATCAGACAATATTTTATTATTTTTTCATAGATGTTCTGCCACACAAACAACTTGGGGTGCAAGGATAAGGCAAAAGGTCCAATCCCATTTTTCAGTTCTCCTAGGATGCACCCCTCAGGGAGCCTGGCCAGAGTTCCGAGGCCTGTGAGCATCAGCTGTTGCTTTATTTTCCATCAAAGCCCTCTGAGAAGTGAGACCTCAGCAATTCTGGGAGCCACATAGAGACAGACTTGGCAAGGGACCCCCTGGTTCTGAGCCAGTAGCTGCCATCTGGAAATTCCTCTTTTAGCCTCTCCTTAGAGGTGAATGTGAATGAAGCCTCCCAGGCACCCACTGAATTTCTGAGGCCTTGCTTAAAGCTCGGAAGTGGTTTAGGCATTTGGAAAATCTGGTTCACATCATAAAGAACTTGATTTGAAATGTTTTCTGTAGAAACAAGTGCTAAGTGTACCGTGTTATACTTGGTGTTGGTCATTTCTCAGTCCTATTTCTCAGTTATATTATTTTAGAACCTAGTCAGTTCTTTAAGATTATAACTGGTCCTACATTAAAATAATGCTTCTTGATGTTAGATTTTACCTGTTTGCTGCTGAGAACATCTCTGCCTCAGTTACCAAAGCCAGACCTTCAGTCCAACATGCTTCCTAAGCTTTTCATAGTTGTCTGACATTTCCGTGAAACCAAAGGAACTAACTGGTTTTAACCAAACTTTGGTTAGTTTTCAGGGGAGCATTTCTTCCGCGACACACAGCAACATCCCAAAGAAATAAACAAGTGTGACAAAAAAAGAAAAAAAAAACCTAAATGCTACTGTTCCAAAGAGCAACTTCATGGTTTTTTTTTAATATTGAGTGCAAAAGGTCACCCAACTTCCTATGATGAAATTTTAAATTAATGAGCACCTTTCAACGTCATTTGCTTCCTTATCTACAGTTGATTCAGAAATCTGCATTTTTTATTCTTTTATATGACTTTTAAGTAAAAGATGTATATGGATTTGAGTACGGTCCTGTTGTGTCCTCTCCAACCTACTATCTCCAAAAAGGTGACTGTTTCCTCTATTATGAAAAGGGACTGCAATTCTGAGGTCTGACGTGTGTCTCTCCTCACAGCGCCATGACTCCAGGTCATTCCCTCCCGTGGTGTGGGGAGTGGCAGATTCCAGGGGTCCTCAGAGAGCCCCTTAGAAACCTCACTTACCCGCTGGTTTCAACTCCTTTCTCACTGACTTGGTCACAGATTTCCTGGCATATCCTGCCTTATCGTGAGCTCTTTTGTCTCTTTCTAATTCTATATTAAAACACACACACACACACACACACACACACACACACACACACACACACACACCAGCAAGCAAAGAAATATCCCCAGCGGCAATAGAACAGCAGAAGCCTCTGATTCTGATGGCTGAGAGTTCAGGGCACTTTGCTTTAGTGACATGCAGTTTATAGATACCCCTTTGTGCAATTCTCATGTCAGCCCATAGAGGGTAGAAATGGCTTCCTCTACAAAGGAGAAAGGCTCAGAAGGTGAGCTTGCCCCGGGCCACACTGCCAATGAGCAGTGTTTGTCTTGACTCCAGAAGCCACAAAGCTTAACCCAGCAAATCCCACCCTTCCTTCCCCAGCCTTGCCCAGCCTTGCCCTTCCTTCCCCAGCCTTGCCCAGCCTTCCCCAGCCTTGCCCAGCCTTGCCCAGCCTTGCCCTTCCTTCCCCAGCCTTGCCCAGCCTTGCCCAGCCTTGCCCAGCCTTGCCCTTCCTTCCCCAGCCTTGCCCAGCCTTGCCCAGCCTTCCCCAGCCTTGCCCAGCCTTGCCCAGCCTTGCCCTTCCTTCCCCAGCCTTGCCCTTCCTTCCCCAGCCTTGCCCAGCCTTCCCCAGCCTTGCCCAGCCTTGCCCAGCCTTGCCCAGCCTTGCCCTTCCTTCCCCAGCCTTGCCCAGCCTTCCCCAGCCTTGCCCAGCCTTGCCCAGCCTTGCCCAGCCTTGCCCTTCCTTCCCCAGCCTTGCCCAGCCTTCCCCAGCCTTCCCCAGCCTTGCCCAGCCTTGCCCAGCCTTGCCCTTCCTTCCCCAGCCTTGCCCAGCCTTGCCCAGCCTTCCCCAGCCTTGCCCAGCCTTGCCCAGCCTTGCCCTTCCTTCCCCAGCCTTGCCCAGCCTTGCCCAGCCTTGCCCAGCCTTGCCCTTCCTTCCCCAGCCTTGCCCTTCCTTCCCCAGCCTTCCCCAGCCTTGCCCAGCCTTCCCCAGCCTTGCCCAGCCTTGCCCAGCCTTGCCCTTCCTTCCCCAGCCTTCCCCAGCCTTGCCCAGCCTTGCAATGCCCCTTACCCCAGCTCCAGAGCAGGCGTTCCTGAGCTCTGGAAGAGAGAACCAGGGGCATTAAGAGCAATTAGCTGTGGGAGGAGAGGCTGGACCAAAAAGGTCTGGGAGCCAGAGAAATGAGGTGCTTAGAGTGTTGGTTTTTTTTTCTTTGTTTTGATTTTTGTTTTTGTTTTTTGAGATGGAGTTTCGCTCTTGTTGCCCAGGCTGGAGAGCAATGGCATGACATCGGCTAACCACAACCTCCACCTCCCAGGTTCAAGCGATTCTCCTGCCTCAGCCTCCCGTGTAGCTGGGACTACAAGCATGCACCACCACACCTGGCTAATTTTGTATTTTTTTTTAGTAGAGACGGGGTTTCTCCATGTGGGTCAGCTAGTCTTGAACTCCTGACCTCAGGTGATCCGCCTGCCTTGGCCTCCCAAAATGCTGGGATTACAGGCGTGAGCCACCGTGCTTAATTTTGGGAAAGTTTCATTTTTAGTCCCACGATCAGAAAAGTAAGGAAATGAGGAAGCTTTAATTTGAAAACTCATTTAATACAAGAAGTCAAGATATTTTGCAATATCTGTCTTCTAAAATCACTTAAAAATTTTTTTTTAACTCCTAAGATTTCTTTTTTGGGGCTGGGCATAGTGGCTCACCTTGTAATCCCAGCACTTTGGGAGGCCAAGGCAGGAGGCTCACCCGAGCCCAGGAGTTCAAGACCAGCTTGGGCAACATAGCGAGACCCCATCTCTACAAAGATTTTTAAAAATTAGCTGGGCGTGGTGGCACGTGCCTGTAGTCCCAGCTACTTGGGAGGCTGAGATGACAGGATCCCTTGAGCCCCAGGAGTTCAAGGTGGCAGTGAGCTATGGTCCTGCCATCACACTCCAGCCTCAGTGACCCTGTCTCAAAAAAAAAAAAATTGGCTTCTACATTTAGTATCTCTATATTCATTTTAATTATTTTCCCACACGGCGTGACTTTCCTGCCTCCTCCCCTTCCACCCCTGTCACCCCAGAATCTCTCAGTGGTAGGGAAAGAAGTGGAGCATTCCTCTTTATTTTACCCATCTTTCCTCCTCGTGCACCCTACAGCCAAGGACTCTTGAGTCTGGGAAATCATAGCTGGAAAACCTGAAAAGCTGAAAAAGTGAAGCCCTTGGCCTTCATTTGCGTCAAAGTTTTTCCAATTCCTTGAACCCCACTGGAGTTGTGTGGAAATATCGAGTGCTATCAGAAAGAGGGGAGGCCGGGCGCGGTGGCTCATGCCTGTAATCCCAGCACTTTGGGAGGCTGAGGCGGGCGGATCACCTGAGGTAGGGAGTTCAAGACCAGCCTGACCAAAATGGAGAAACCCCGTCTCTACTAAAAATACAAAATTAGCCAGGTGTGGTGGCACCTGCCTGTAATCCCAGCTACTCGGGAGGCTGAGGCAAGTGAATCACTTGAACCCAGGAGGCAGAGGTTGCAGTGAGCCGAGATCACACCATTGCACTCCAGCTTGGGCAAAAGAGCGAGACTCCATCTCAAAAAAACAAAAACAAAACAAAACAAAACAGAAAAGAAAAAGCTATCCTGACATTTGCACACACATCTCATGTTGCATCAAGACTCAGTGACTGGCCGGGTGTGGTGGCTCACATCTATAATCCCAGCATTTTGGGAAGCCAAGGCAAGAGGGTTGCTTGAGCCTGGGAGTTCATGACCAGCCTGGGCAACAGCAAGACCCTGTCTCTATTTAAAATAATCATAATAATTTTTGTAAAGGCTCAATTATCTCAGAGGAGTCCCAATTTTTAAAAAACCTGAATAAGAATGCTCCTGACTAACACCTGTGGGGAAGATTCTTTCCACTAAAAGGATTTACCTCCTTTCTCCAACTTACCCTGTGAGCTCCAAAAACACCCATGATTCCCCATGTGCCGCAGTGTCTTCAGTCGTCACAGAGGAAAAATCCTATAACTGCTTCTCCCCAGCCACTGCAAGTGACAAACGCTGCGTGGGGACTTAACAGGATAGTGTGTCTCTTCTTCACCCCTAGAAGTTGGGCAGGGAGGCCTCTGGCTGCTCTCTGACATCCCTCAGTTGCAAAAGTGGACCATGGAGAGAAGGCAGAGTCCTGTGTGAGAGGAGCAGGGGACCTGGGGGAGGGGAGGCCCAAGGCCCCAAGCCCGTGTGTGCCCTCTGACTCAAGAGATGTGTTGATGGACATAAATGGGGCCGTTAACAGGGAAGGCAAATGAAGTTCAAGAATATAGACAGCTATGACTGCACCACTGCACTCCATCCCGGGCAACAAAGCACAACCCTGTCTCTAAAAATAAAATTTTAAAATAAATATATATATAATATAAATAAAAAATACATGTATATAAAACTTTAAGGAAAGAGTAGGGCTTGCAGCAAGGCCTGGGGTCAGAGCTCAGGGCCTAGGCTCTATTGCTGATGATGGGGTAGCTGGTTTGGGCCCAGCCCCTAGCTGGTAAGGGAGGCTATTGGAAGAGATCAAGGACCTCTTCCACGCAGTGCTACAGAGGTCGGGAGGCAGAACTAATGGTAGGATATTCTGGGAAGCCAGGAGGGTTGGGGATGAAGGTCTGACCAGTTGCTTACAAAGGGGCCCTGAATCTCTGTGCTACCAAATTAATTTCCTGAAATGTCACTAAAGAACCAACATTATTGGCAGCCAGCCCAGCCCATGTGACCCAAAGTTATAAAAAAAAAAAAAAATGTAGCAGAACCACTGTTACCTTTCTAGGAGTTACAGACATCCAACTTCAAAATGGAAACACCCTCATTACCATTACTATTGAGGGTGAGATACACGCATGAAACCCACGTGGACTGCAACTCTAAGTGTGGTCCTTGGCCCAGCAGCATTTGTCAGAAAGGCAGAATCTCACAGGGCCAGGACTAGGGTGGCACAGGTGAGGCATCCCGGGCACAGCATTTAAGGAGGCCCTCACTGTCAGGGTCGTACAGGGCACCTCCTTGGCTGACCCTAGTCCCGGCTCCGAGGTCCACCCAGACCTTTCTGAGTCAGAGTCTGCCTTTTAACAAGACTCTCAGCGATATGTATGCCCAGAGAAGTTTAAGAAGCTCTGGCCTTAGAGATGTGGCATGGATTTGGCAGGCAGGATGCCAAACACCAGAGGAATTGTCAAGAAAGAGTGTAGATGCCATAAATTCTTCCAGCCAGTGTACTGAGTTAATGGGGTCCCCCCAAATTCACATCTGCACAGAACCTGTGAATGTGACCTTATAAAACAGGGTCTTTGCAGATGTAATCAAGTAAAGATGAGGTCATACTGGATTAAGGTGAGTCCTAAATTCAATATGACTGGTGCCTTTAAAAAAAGGAAAAGGTAGGCTGAGTGCCTGTAATCCCAGCACTTTCGGAGGCCGAGGCAGGCGGAGCACCTGAGGTCAGAAGTTCGAGGCCAGCCTGACCAACATGGTGAAACCCCATCTCTACTAAAAGTACAAAAATTAGCCAGACATGGTGGCGGGCACCTGTAATCCCAGCTACTGGGAGGCTGAGGCAGGGGAATCGCTTGAACCTGGGAGGCAGAGGTTGCAGTGAGCCAAGAACGTGTCATTGCACTCTAGCCTGGGCAACAAAAACAAAACTCCATCAAAAAAAAAGGGGGGGAAAGAGGTACAGAGTGGGAAAGGCCATTGATGATGGAGACAGAGACAGGGGTGATGCGGGTGCAGGCCAAGGAGTCCCAAAGACTGCCAGCAAACACCAGAAGCCAGGAAGAGGCAAGGACAGATTCCTCCCTGCGCCCTTCAGAGACAGCATGGCCCTGCTGCCATCTTGATTTTGGACTTCTAGGCTCCAGAACTGTGGGGGAATAATTTCTGTTTTGAGCCACAAGGCTTATGGTAATTTGTTACACCAGTTCTAGGAAAATAATGCAGCCAGAATCTTCACCTCTTTAAAAATGGGGATGCTGCCTTTCCACTCTGTCACTGGAAGGAATATATGAGAGAATGATGCAAAAATGCTTTTAAAACCATAATATGCAATACAAATGTAAAGTCTTATTTTTAACAAGAACATATTTCTAATTAGAAAAGTACTCTATCAGCTTATTTTCAAATAAGTGTGATTGTTTGTGTGACAGTTTGGATCATTGTTCAGCAAATATTTGCTCCCCTCTCCTCTCCCACTGTGGGTAGCATGTACTATCTGCCCACTTGCTGTTGGGCTTGGCCATTTGACTTCCTTTGGTCAATGGGATGTTAGTGGGCGTGATGTGAGCAGAGGCCGCCACTGTGCTTTTGTAATCCTTTTGCACTCCTGCATCCACTGTGAGAACAGGATTCCCCAGGTCATCACCTGAGCCACTGAATGGAATCCATGCAGCAGATTTAAATGGAGTCCACAGCCTTAAGCCAAGCCGAGTTAGATCAGCTGACCCGCAGACAATTTATGTGGGAACAAATTCTTGTTATTGTAAGCCACTGAGTTCTGAAGCAGTGTGTTAAGCAGAATCATTGTGGAATAGCTGACTAATGCAGGATGAGATAGCCCCAAAAAGGAGAAGAAGAAATCTATCCCATTCTATCAGTATCCTAAGACACAGCTGATGGCATTTCAGAGTGTGTCTTTCTCATCTTTGTACCATCCTGTCTCCTGGTTTTTGTTTTTGTATTTTAATAAGCTATCTATTAAGCCATTTGAAATTCATGGAAATTGGCCAGACACAGTGGCTCACGCCTGTAATCCCAAGACTTTGGGAGACCAAGGCAGTTGGATCACCTGAGGTCAGGAGTTCGAGATCAGCCTGACCAACATGGAGAAACCCCATCTCTACTAAAAATACAAAAATTAGCTGGGTGAGGTGGAGCGTGCCTGTAATTCCAGCTACTTGGGAGGCTGAGACAGAAGAATCACTTGAACCTGGGAGGCAGAGGTTGCAGTGAGCCGAGACCATGCCATTACAGTCCTCCATTGATTACAGTCCATCTCCACCACAATCAGGTCAAGATACATCCCCCACTCAGGTGTAATAACCTGGGACCTTTGTACCATGCATGTGCTTTTCTTCAGAGACTCTAGTGTCTCTCTGCCAACACAACCCCATTATTCCGGCCAGACCGTCAGGTTAAATAATTTGCTGAGTTTCAGGGTAGGTTGACAGGTTGCCATAGCAGTCAAATAGGCCCCAGGAGCAACAGGGATACCAAAAGGGTAAGCAGCTTTGCAAACCAATGATAGAGCAAGTGAAATCAGCTCCCACCTCTCCAAAAAGCAGTCTCAACAGTAATAAGCAAACATTTACATGGCTAAAAGAATTAGAAAGCTCGTGTGTATTAGGGGCTATCACTTTCGGCTCCTATGAGTTCTCTCAGTTCATCCCCTAGGTGAGGAAGGTATTATCAGCCCATTGTACAAAGTAGGAAACATGCAGTGGTGCACCGGTAAATGTTTACAACTCTGTGGACTGGGGAAACACTGATTTGCCAGTTCCCATGGTGTAAAGATTCCCACCACAGCCAACATGATGTCAGTGAACACAGAGTTGGGAAGAGATGCAAACATCCATCTTTCCAGTGTGGATAAACCAGATCCAGCACACACCGGAACTGTGCACAGAGAGGTCAAGCAACTTGTCAAAGTCACTCAGCTAGTATGTGGGAAGCAAGGATTTGTATGAAAATCTTCTGACTTGAGTGTGCTCCTCAGCGCTACTCTTGACTTCCCATGAGAATGGCAAGGCCTCCCAAGCCAAGGACCCTAGATACTCTTTACTCGTGACAATGTCCTTGTGTTGATTTTTCGCAGAACATGTTTGAGTAAGACCTACAGAACTCCATAGACACTTTTTTCTCCCAATTACTTTACACTAGGTTTCAAATGCCAAAATAGTGAAAATTTCTGCTAAAAAGTTCTCAGTTTCCCACTGTTGGTCCAATATGACGTTTGCTTGCAAATCTGGGTGAGAGGTGGAGTTAAGAAGAGGAGGAAGGAGTTCTGCCTTTTTCCTGACAAAGACAACACCAAACCAGAGACCTTTCCACCCCTACAACTGGTTGGCCCAACTCTCACCTAGTGCATGGCAATGGTTGGTGCCAAGTCCTACCAGAGAGAGGTGACTTTTCCTTAGGGACTGAGTTCTGTTTCTAGAGGCTGCATGAAATGTTTTTACCCTGACCTTTTCCTCCTTTTATAAGGTTCTTTTAATCAGGTAGACATCAGGAGGGCAAACAGGCAGCCAACACTTGGCAAGAACCTGCTGAATCCATTGCATGTAACTCAAGCAGAGTTCACCCTTTTAAGATAAGGGGCTACACATGTTACTGTGTGTGGGGGTAAGAAACACACATGGGCACAGTTGGTCAGACACGAGACCGCAAGGATTTGTGAGGCATGCCCTTAGTATTCGTGATTATGGTTTTTGATTTGTTTTGTTTTGTTTTGTTTTGTTTGTTTGAGATGGGGTCTCACGCTGTCACCCAGGCTGGAGTGCAGTAGTGCCATCTCAGCTCACTGTAACCTCCACCTCCTAGGCTCAAGCGATCCTCCCACCTCAGCCTCCCAAGTAGCTGAGACCACAGGCATGCACCACCACACCCGGCTAATTTTTTGTGTTTTTGGTAGAGACAGGGTTTCGCCATGTTGCCCAGGCTGGTCTTGAATTCCTGAGCTCAGGCGATCCACTGGCCTCAGCCTCCCAAGGTGCTAGGGTTACAGGCATGAGCCACTGCGCCTGGCCATTTCTATATGGCATGAGCCACTATGCCATACCTAAAATCAACTGCCTCAGAACTAAAATGAGCAGATTGAAACTGTGGGCAACACCATTTTTTACCCAAAACCATTTTCCCATCTTCCTTGCTAACAGAACTTGGTTTGGGCTGAATCAATGTGTCCAGATCTGTGATAGATCTACATTGATCTATGCCAACTATGACAATCTTATTCCCTAACTTATCAGCTTCCTTTGCAGGTTGGCAGGGCCGGGGAGGGGCCGTGGGATCCAGTTCTGACCAATGAGGCCTAAGGGGAAGTATGCTGTGGAGATTTCTGGGAAAGCTTTTTCTATCCTCACAAAAGGGAAAGTCAGCGGGCTTCACCTCATGTTCCTATTCTTCCTGCCTTGAATGTGGATGTGACTTTTTTTATGTAAGAAAAATAAGTGAATGTATTTAAGCCATTGTTAGGTGGAGTTTCTGTACCTTATAGCTGAACGTATTTCTAACTGATCCTGGTGAGCACTGAACAAGTGAATTTTAGATTAATGGAGCAGAGGGTCAACTTGACCCTGCAATCTTTAGTTTGACTAATTGAATGACTGGAAACCAATTGGTAGATAAATATAAAGAGTGTCAGAAGGAGGAGAGGTCAGAGCACGTAGATAAGTTTTATCTGGGTGACTCTAAAACCTCAGTCATGCCTGATGTAATGGGATTCTGTGACGTATGTGTGTGGACTTTTGCAACGGAGCTGCTCAGAACATCCTTGGAACCCCCCTTTGGAAACTTTCAGCAAAGCCTGATTCACCTTCTCTGTAATTTCCTCACTGTCGACAATTTCTCAGTACTTTCATGGGGGTTTGATTTTTGGAAATATCTAAGTAAGGTGCATTATGAGATTAGGATAAATAAAATATTTGGGTGAGTGATTTAATAAATAAACATAATCCTGATAATTGTAGAGTGTGTGTGTGTGTGTGTGTGCGTGTATCAGAAACTCCTCCTGAAAGCAATTCCAGAACATGAATTACAAACATGTTTTTAACACTGGAAGCATCATTTGCAGAAAGATTTCACTTACTAAGTAATTTTGCTGAAGACTGACTTTTGCCAGATAATCTTTTTTATCTCTCTTAAGAGTTGGCAATCCAAACATTCTGTCAAGTTAAACAAGCAAGTGTTCTCCATGTTCTCAATACTCCTCCCTCAAAAGTGGTCTCAGAGTTCTCATCTTGGGTCCTTTATCAGATTTACTTTATGAAATTGAATATAATTTCTCCAGCAATAAAATGGAAATAATAGCATTTGCCTCCCTCCTAAAGAAATGTGGTGAACAAGAGTTGGTCAGCAACACCTGGAATTTGGAGTATCTCTCATGGGTTCCATAAATACTTGGCATAATTAATAATTGCTAGTAAAGAGATTGTGTTACTAATATGTTATTGAGGATTAATAATCATGTATTATAATCTTTCCAGAAATGACAAAATGTCATCACTATTAAAATCTGCTTCAAAAAAATACCTAATGTTCCAATTCTCCAAGATTACTGTCCTACCCTCTTTTCTTCTCAACCCTGCACATCCACCCCTCAGCTGTTGAGCTCACCTGCACATTATCGAGCAGCGTGAAGTCATCATGTGGGAACAGCCTCATCTTTTCACTGTGCACCTGTCCTCACCATATCTTATTTCCTCCTGTCCCAGTGAGGAGTGCCTTCAGAGTATTGTCCCCTTGTGGCCTCTGAAGGACTTTATTCCTGCAGTTTCCTCTTCTCTCTTCTGCATCATTCACCTCTCCCCACTCCCCAGTGCCTTCTCATCTAATCTGTAAACATGTTCTCTATCTGTGGGAGGTTTAAACACAGCTGCAAATTCCTTGACAGTCTTCCCATCAAGAGGGAGGATCTGGCAGGGCACCGTGGCTCACACCTGTAAAGCCAGCACTTTGGGAGGCCGAGGTGGGAGGATCACTTGAGGTCAGGAGTTCGAGCTCAGTCTGGCCAACATGGCAAAACCCCGTCTCTACTAAAGGTACAAAAAATTAGTTGAGCATGGCGGTGCTCACCTCTAATCCTGGCTACTAGGGGGGCTTAAGTGGGAGAATTGTTTGAACCCGGGAGGCGGAGGTTGCAGTGAGCCGAGATTGCACCACTACACTCCAGCCTGGGTGACAAAGCAAGACTGTCAAAAAAAAAAATAAAATAATAATAAATTTTAAAAAAGGAGGGATCTACATCCCCACTAATTAAATCTAGGTGGGTTTGTGGCCAGATTAACCAACAGAGTACAGCAAAAGGGATACTATGTGACCTCCATGCATAGGTCATGAAAGGCCAAGCAGCATCTGTCCTGTTTGCTGGAGCACTCCCTCGCAGAGCCCTGAGACCACTTTGCAGGAACTTCAATTACCCTGAGGCCGCCATGCTAGAGAAGTCACATGTCTGCACTCCAGTTGATAGTCCTGGTGGGGCCTAGCCTTCTAGTCATCCCCATCAAGGTGCCAGGCATGTGAGTGAAGCCATCTTGAACTCTCGAAACCAGCCCTTTCAACAGCTGAATACCACCAGTGACCCCAGTCAATGCTGCATGGAGCAAAACAATCATCCAGGGGGGCGCTAACCAAATTCCTAACCCACAAAATAACGGAATCAAATACAGCAGGTCCTCAAATCACATTGTTTTATTCAATATCATTTTCTTATAATGTGGATGAGAAAAAAAATTTGGTCTACTGTCTCTGTGAAGTTTGCAGTTTCTCCCCATGTCTATGTGGGTTTTCTCCAGGCATTCTGGTTTCCTTCCATGTCTCAAAGCTGTGTATATCAAGTTCATTGGCGTGTCTACATGGTTCAAGTCTGAGTGAGTGTGTATGTGTGTCTGAATGCACCCTGCAATGGGATGGCATCTTGCCCACGGCTGGTTCCAGCCTTGCCCCCTGAGCTGCTAGGATAGGCTCCGGCCACCTGCTACCCTGAACTGGAATAAGCAGGTAAATAATGATCTTACTTGTTTTTATTAATCTTTCTTAAATATAAAATATATGTATAGCTCACATTTATTTTATTTATTTATTTTGAGACGGAGTCTCGCCCTGTCACCCAGGCTGGAGTGCCGTGGCACGATCTTGGCTCACTGCAACCTCCGCCTCCCAGGTTCAAGTGATTCTCCTGCCTCAGCCTCCCAAGTAGCCAGGATTACAGGTGCATGCCACCACGCCCAGGTAATTTCTTGTATTTTTAGTAGAGACGGGGTTTCACTATGTTGACTGGGCTGGTCTCAAACTCCTGACCTCGTGATCTGCCCGCCTCGGCCTCCCAAAGTGCTGGGATTACAGGCATGAACCACCGCACCAGGCCATTTATTTTAATATTTAACATTAGAATTGTTTTGGTCTTTATTTATAAGGTTTGGTGATGTTTTTGTGACCATAAATATGCCACAGGAACTTAACTCTTGTTTATATCAATTCACCTATAGTAAAATTGGTTTCATGATACATGACTTCATTTAAAGTCGCAGTTTCCAGGAACCTATTAACAACGTTAAGTGACAATGTACTGAATAATGACTTGTTTTAAGCCACTAAGTTTTGGGATACTTGTCAGCAAGAAATAACCACAACAACATCCCCCACTTTAAACAGTTTTTAAACTCTACCTCGCCCTATTTTTCTGCTCCGTCTCACCGTAAAACTTCTCCAGAGAGTTAAGAAGGCTAACACACACTTTCCCGTGTTCTAACTCACCCCTCTCCTGCTTCAGTCTCAACCCCTCAGTAGACCTTGCTCTTGTCCAGGTCATAAATGTCTCCTCTTAGTCTCTAAAAACCTGATCAGCCATTCTCTCCTCAATGAAACACAGGCCTCTCCCCTTTCACGATACCAAATTTTCGTCAGTTTTCTTCTACCTCCCTGACTGCTCCATCTCATCCCCCTCAGCTCATTCCTCCTCCTCTGCCCACCTTCAAAGGATAGAATGATAGCTTAATCCCCTTCTCTTCTGTCTCTACTCACATTCCCTAGGTGACCTCAACCCGTCTATTGGCTCTAAGCACCATCACATGCTGATGCCTCCCAAATGTAGCCCCAGTTCTCCCCCGAATTCCAGAGCTGGATGGCCAATTGTCTCCTCAACATTTCCTTTGAAGACCTGACAGACATCTCAAACTTCACATGGCCAGAACGAGCCTGTGCTTTCCCTACCCCTCATAGGTTGCTCTCTCAGATCCCTCTATCCCAGGAAACGGCATCTCAATCCAGCCAGTTCTCAGCCAAAAGCCTGGGGATCCTCCTTCATGCCTTCTTTCCTCTCATCCCTCACGTGGCTGCTGTAACAAATTATCACAGATTTGGTGGCTGAAACCAACCCACAATATTTGATATAGTTTGGATTTGTGTCCCTACCCAAATCCCATGTCAAGTTGTAATCCTCAATATTGAAGGTGGGACCTGGTGGGAGGTGATTGGATCATGGGGGGATTTCCCTCTTTGGTGCTGTTCTCATGATCGAGTTCTCATGAGATCTGGTTGTTTGGAGGTATGTGACACCTACCTGCTCTCTCTCTTCCTCCTGCTCCAGTCGTGTGAAGATGGTTGCTCCGCCTTTGCCTTCCGTCTTGAGTAAAAGCTCTCTGAGGCCTCCTCAGTCGTGCTTCCTGTACAGCCTGTGGAACCAGGAGCCGCTAAACCTCTTTTCTTTGTAAATTACCCAGTCTCAGGTATGTCTTTATAGCAGTGTGAGAATGAACCAACACAATATTGTTGAGCCTTAAAAAGGAATAACATCTTGATACGTGCTGTCACATGGATCAACCTTGAAAATTATGCTTAGTCAAGCCAGAGACCAAAGGACAAATATTGTATGATTCCACTCACAGGAGGTACCTAGAATAGGCAAATATAGAGACAGAAAGTAGAACAGAGGTTACCAAGGGTTGGGGGAAAGAGGGAGTAATTGTTTCACGGGTACAGAGATTTTGTTGGGGATGATGAAAATGTTTCAGGTATAGATAGTGGTGATGGTTACCCAATATCATTGTGAATATATTTAATGCCACTGGAGTGCACACTTGACATACATATTATGTCATATATATTTTACCACAATAAAAGTAACGACAACAACATACACATTTATTGTCTCTAAGTTCTGGAGGCGAGAATCCTGAAATCAGTGTCACCGGACTAAAGTCAAGGTGTCACCAGGACCACACATCCTCCGGAGGACCCCATCCACTTCCTTGCCTTTTCCAGTTCTTGCATTCTGTGGTCCCCTTCTCTATCTTCAAAGTCATCCATGTAGTGTCTTTCTTTGGTTTTTTTGTTGCTGTTGTTGTTGTTTTTGTTTTGCTTTTCTGAGACAGGGTCTCACTGCATCACCCAGGCTGGGAGTGCAGTGCAATCACAGCTCGTTGCAGCCTCAATCTCCCACCTCAGCCTCCAAAGAAGCTGGAACCACAGGCATGTACCACCATGCCTGGCTAATTTTTAAACGTTTTGTACAGACAGGGTCTCTCTATCTTACCCAGGCTGGTCTTAAACTCCTGGGCTCAAGTGATCCTCCCACCTTGGCCTCCCCAAGTATTGGGATTACAGGCATGAGCTACCATGCCTGGCCTTCCTTCTGTCTTCACATTGCCTTCTTTGTAGTAAGATCTCCCTCTTATAAGAATAGTAGTGATTACAGGACAGGCAGGGTGGCTCACGCCTGTAATCCCAGCACTTTGGGAGGCTGATGTGGACGGATCACCTGAGGTCAGGAGTTCAAGCCCAGCCTGACCAACATGGAGAAGCCCTGTCTCTATTAAAAATACAAAATTAGCTGGGCGTGGTGGCACATGCCTGTAATCCCAGCTACTCGGGAGGCTGAGGCAGGAGAATCGCTTGAACCTGGAAGGTGGAGGTTGTGGTGAGCTGAGATTGCACCATTGCACTCCAGCCTGGGCAACAAGAGCAAAACTCCATCTCAGAAAAAAAAAAAAAAAGAAAAAAAAGAAAAAAAAATGGTAGTGATTACATTCAGGGCCCACAGGGATAATCCAGGATAATTACCTCATCTCAAAGTCTTTACTTTAATCATATACACAAAATTCCTTTTGCTATATAACATAACATTTACATGTTCCAGGGGCTAACACATGGATATCGTTGGCAACTATTATTCAGCCTAACACACCTCACTTCCAATCCACCAACAGATACTGTTGATTCTACTTTCAAAACACATTTCAAATCTGTGTACTTGTCTTCGCCTTTACTGTCGTTACTCTCAGGGCAATATCACCACCTCCCCCATGGGCATTTTCAACACCTTCCTAATGTAACTCTCCGGCTTTGCCTTTGCCTGCAAGCCACACAGCAACAAGAGTGCCTCAAACATAGCAGGCTCTTTCTTGCTATTGCCTGGAACATTATTCCCATGGCCCTGTGCATGACAGCTCCCTCTCATCCTCAGATCTCAGTTGAAACGAAGCCACCCTTCTTGATGACCATCTCCACTCTCCTTTCCAATTCCTTTATGTCACATCACCCCGTTTATTTCCTTTATAACTCTAATTGCAATCTATAATTACCTACTATGCACCCACAGAAATTAAAATATTTTTAAAAAATAAAAATTTAAAAATCCATAAAGACCTTGTTCATTTATTTGCATATTGTCTGTGTTCCCCAACAGAATGGAAGCTCCTTGAGAGGAGGGACTATGCCTATTCTGGCGTTTAGAACAGTATCTAGTGCAGAGTGGCATTCAACGTGATGAGTGAATGAACCAATGAATGTGACACTGTAATCAAGGCCTGTGTCAATCCAGATAAACAGATTATGCTGTGGTAACAAGCAACGTAAAACCACAAAGGTTTATTTCTCATACTATCTATGCAATGTGATCAGCCCTGGAGGAGCTCTGGTCTTCCTAGGGATCTGGGCTGATGGAGCAGCCACCATCAAATAGTGGCAACTGGCATGCCAGTGAGGAAGAAAGAGCTCTGGAGGGCCTCATACTAGCAGTTGGATGGCATTGTCTGGAAGTGACACACATCACTTCCTGTTGCAGATCATTGGCCAGAACAAAACGTGGAAACATGGCCCCACCCAACCACAAAGGGCCAGGCAGTACAATCCTACCAGTAGCCAAAAGAGGCAAAACCTGAACTAGATGGCCAATAGCCCTGAGGACTACCACAGGGCCTTTCACAAAATGACCCCAAATAACCTTTCCAATCTCTCCTCCCCACACTCCTCCTCTATGGCCCCTACCATCCTCCCACCCTCCCACCATATTGAACTACCTATTTGCTCAACACACCACGCCTTCTCAAGCCTCCATTTCTTTCACATACTGGGCCCTCTGCCTGGGATGCTCTTAAAAGATAACCATTATTCTGACCGTTGATTCAGAACGGAAATTCCCTCTGCCTGGGATGCTGTTAAGAGGTAACCATTATTCTGACGATTGATTAGTTTTGTCTGTTCTTGAATTTCATAAAAATAAACCCATATAGTATGTACTCTTCTGTGTTTGGCTAAGAGATTCATCTGTGTTGTTAAGCATGGCATAGTTCATTCTTTTTTGTGGCTGTATAGTAACCCATTGTATGAGTATACCATGATTTATGTATCAGTTTTTCTATTGATAGCCTTTTGGGTTGTTTCCATTTTGGAGCATTTATAAAGTTGCTATAAATATTCTTTTGGTGGCTCTACACACTCATTTCTCTTGAGTATAAACCCAGGAGTGTAATTTCTGAGTAATAGGGTAGACATATGCCTAGCATTCATAGATACTGCCAAGAAGTTTTCCAAAGTAGCTATACCATTTGACATTCCCACCAGCAGCATATGAGTTCTAGCCAGACATCATTTAAGCCCAGGAGTTTGAGCTTAGCCTGGACAATACAGTGAGACCCCACCTCAAAAAAAGTTACATTTGCTCCACATCCTTGGCAACACTTGATATTGTCAATCTTTTGAATTTTGGCCATTCTGGTGGGTGTACTATAGTATCTCATTGTGGCTTAAATTTGCATTTCAGTGGTAAATAATGATGTTGAGCATATGCTCCTATACTTATTGAACAGCATGCATTTTTTCATTCAACAAAATGTTACTGAGCATCCACAATGCATCTGCACATTTCTATAGCAATGGGGAATAAATAACACTCGAGCTCCACAAGATTCCAAATCATTGCTTTGTTTGTCAAGCACTTCTATTTTTGAAAGAATTTTCGTTAACATATTAGAAATCTAAATAAATGCACAGACAAACCCTGACTGCTCTTCTGAAGAAAATTCCAAATAAGGAAATGTAACTGATCAGAAACAGGAAAAGGAGAGGGCACAGTCACACTCATTCATTCAGTAAATCTGTCTCTCTCTCTCTCTTTTTTTTTTTTTTTTTTTTTTTGTGAGACGGAGTTTTGCTCTTGTTGTCCAGGCTGGAATGCAACCGTGCAATCTCAGCTCACTGCAACCTCCACCTCCTGGGTTCAAGCGATTCTCCTGCCTCAGCCTCCTGAGTAGCTGGGATTACAGGCTTATGCCACCACACCCAGCCAATTTTTTGTATTTTAGTAGAGATGAGGTTTCACCATGCTGGCCAGGCTCGTCTCCAACTCCTGACCTCAGGTGATCTACCCGCCTCAGCCTCCCAAAGTGCTAGGATTACAGGTGTGAGCCACCGTGCCCAGCCCAGTAAATCTCTCTTAAGCATCTATTGTGTGCAGTTGCTGCCAGATACTCAGATGCAGCAGTGAACAAGCTAGACATAATTCCTGGATGAACGGAGTTCACAGTTCAACTTTTTGTGATGTGATAGTGTGCTCACATTGTGCATGGTTTCTTTCTGTCTTCCATCCCTTCTAGGCTGGGAACTGCTTGAGGGAAGGGTCCAAGCCTTGTTCATCTCTGAGCCCCCGTGTTATATACTGAGCACTGGGTCATGCACTAGCATGGTCTCAAGATACATGTGCTGAACTGCTAAGCCAATTCATTTACTTTACAGA
Organism: Symphalangus syndactylus; assembly: GCF_028878055.3. Taxonomy (NCBI): domain Eukaryota; kingdom Metazoa; phylum Chordata; class Mammalia; order Primates; family Hylobatidae; genus Symphalangus; species Symphalangus syndactylus. The sequence goes on from NC_072446.2 coordinate 69,908,311, forward strand.
TGAAAAATATGAGATAGACAGAAGCTTAAGAACACAGACACTGTACCCAGAAAGACGGTAGTGGTGTTGGAATGAGAATCCAGCGTCTTGTGTCCCAGTTAAGGTCCTTTTCCCTTAGTATGCTGCCTCTGGCTGTGGTAAATTCCAGAATATAATTTGTAAATTTTCCTATCCACTGTCCCATCCCACTTCCTAAAGTCACATGCAAAATAAAGTGTCAGGTTAGAGTCTGACCTTGCATTTCTGTTCAAATCTTTTCCACTATGGATTTTAAAAGGATCTCAAATGGTATCTTCTAAAATTCTAAGCATTTTATCAATCCTCTTGCTGAAATCTAACTTGGTGAGTGACACTTCAAAAAGAAAATAAACATGAGTCTCAACCCATTGCTACCTTATTTCCTCCAGATCATTTCCTCACAGGCAGGTCAGCCACGTCAGTGAGCCCACTCAAGTATCTTGGTTTCCACCACTTGGAAGCCTCTTTTCTACATTCCATTTCAGGAGAGCTGGCTCTTCCCGGAGACTCGACAACCTGGTACCGTCTCCTCCCACAATCACCCTCCCATTCTTCTGGCTTATCTCTGGTGTCAGAGAAGAATGTAATCTTTAGGCTTGTACATTCTGACTCCCATATTTTGGGGTAGACCCCTCAGCGTAGCTGACTGGCAGCTGGAGGGCAGGGCAGGGGCAGCTGGCCAAGCAGTCACCTGTCACCTGGGCCAGCCCTCATCACCCCATCGCAGGCTGCAAGAGGTGTAAAGAGAGCTGGACAGGACCCACTTAGAAGATACCAATTCTGGGTCTCTGGGGCAGTCTGTATGGGGAGTATTCCCGGAGTTCTGGAGGTAAAATGGGAACAGCTGGAGTCAGAGCCCCTGAAACCGCTCGGCGGCTTGATGCTTACCAGGTGCGTTTACTTAGCCACACCTTCAGGGAAAGACTCACATTGCTAATATCAGGGCAGGTGAGACCTGGTCAGCTGTGCAATAAGCCCGGAACCGGAGTGAAACAGTGAGAATTAGATCACCCTTCCTTTCCACTGGGTAATTAGAGACTCAACACTGTGTGACCTCAGACAAGCCAATTTCTCTCTCTGGGGCTCAGTTTTCTCCTAAAATCGACAAGGAGGGATGGGACCAGACAAGTTCTAAAGTTCCTTCTAAGGCCAAAGATCCATGACTGATTTTTATCTAAATCCATAAAAGTGTGGCCAAGTATATAATCACTGGCTCTTTTTTCTCCCTGCTGCTATAGTTTTACTGTCTAACCTTGTAATCTTCTTCCAACAGATTTTTTCTCTCAAAAATCCTAAGAGTGTGGGGAATCTGAATTGGAAGGTTTACTGGGACTCAATTTCCTACCTCCACTTCTGCTCACTCCTCCATCTCAACTCTCACCTTAGCCCTTCTCAATGCTGGGATGCTGGAGAACTTGAGCTGTGAATCTCAGGAACTTGAATTTGATTTTTACTGTTTTGAGTCCTGCCCTATCCACTCCTGGGCATTGTGAAGAACACCACGATCCTCCATGTACACTGACATACCTTTTCCAACATTTCTCCTGTGTGCCAGATGCCACCCCAGGCACTAGGGCTAGGAAATAAACCATGTGGCGCTGTTATCAGGAAGTTTCGTCCTCAACTACAGAAGAGCCACGTCAATCTGCTTGACGGCAGGTAGCCAATGTTACCTAGGAAAGAACACCAAGGAAGGCACTTAATTCGCTTGGGGGCATCCGCTTGGGTGAAATCTTGAAGGATGCTATAGCAGGTGCTGTCAGTGCCCACCCTATCCCCTTAGCCCTCCGTGGAGTTGCTTGATCTATGTGCCAGGAAGTTAAAGCCACAGGAAGAACTCTCAAACCAACAAAAAGCAAAAGCTGGTGGATAGATATCCCCTCTTCCTTGCCACTTAATGGAACAATCCTGAGGTGTGCTCTACACAGTCTCGCAGAGGCCCCCAGCAAGATGAGGCCCCCAGCAAGATGGAGCCCCAGTTGTCCATGGCAGTCTCTGCTCATCAACACATCATCAGCACCTTTCCTTCCCTGTCTCACTTCCTTATTCCATCTCTGAACTCCTTGAGATCGCCTCCCAAATAAATTACGGGTATGGCACCCAGGTCTGTATTTCAGGGTCTCCTTTCAAGAGGGCTCATGCTAGTTATAAAAAAAAATTAGCTGGCCGGGCGCGGTGGCTCACGCTTGTAATCCCAGCACTTTGGGAGGCCAAGGCGGGCGGATCATGAGGTCAGGAGATCGAGACCACGGTGAAACCCCGTCTCTACTAAAAATACAAAAAATATTAGCTGGGCGTGGTGGCTGGCGCCTGTAGTCCCAGCTACTCGGAGAGGCTGAGGCAGGAGAATGGCGTGAACCCGGGAGGCGGAGCTTGCAGTGAGCCGAGATCGCGCCACTGCACTCCAGCCTGGGCGACAGAGCGAGACTCCGTCTCAAAAAAAAAAAAAAAAAATTAGCTGAAATGGAGACTAAAGCAATCAAGTGGGGGGCATCCAGGCAGAGGAACAGCTACGGTAAAACATGGAGGGCAAGCATGGCACAGCACTTGGTGTGGCATTTGAAGGACACATATTTGTTGGTTCCAGGATTGTGATGCAAGACCTTTGCATTCTTCTCTGGAGAGGACACTTTAGTCCTCTTGTCCTAACCTCCAAGAAGTGCTAGAAGAGGAGAAAAGGTGGGAAAAGAGGGCTGAGCCTCCCTGAGAGGTGCCTGGTAGGCCCTACCCAGTCATCCTCCTCAGTCTTGGGCCCACAGTGACCCAAGAAGTCAGCCCTGTGTATTTTGAGAATGAGCTGCTCAACTATGGAAGGAAATTTCCCAGTGTCTTGGCTTCTCACACAATTTGAGTCTAAGTATTTGGAAAAGATTCTCTTGTGCTTAAGGGCATATTATAGTATCAGATGCTGAGGTCTATGGGAGGCAATATAAGACAGTGGTTTGGCCGGGCGCGGTAGTTCATGCCTGTAATCCCAGCACTTTGGGAGGCCAAGGCGGGTGGATCACTTGAGGCCAGGAGTTCAAAATCAGCCTGGTCGACATGGCAAAACCCCATTTCTAGTAAAAATAGCCCCTAAAAATTAGCCGGGCGTGATGGCGCATGCCTGTAATCCCAGCTACTTGGGAGGCTGAGGCATGAGAATCGCTTGAACCTGGGAGGTGGAGGTTGCAGTGAGCTACAACTGCGCCACTGCACTCCAGCCTGGGTGACAGAGGGAGACTCTGTCTCGAAAAAAAAAAAAGATGTGGTTAAATCACATAGCTCACTCCATACGTGCTCCAGAATCTAGAGCACAAAAATCTTTGAGAGGCTCAGTTTCTTCTTGTGTAATATAATAGTAAGTACCTGGGGAGGATTAGGTGAGACCATGCATACGGCATTAGGCTCTGACTATAGTAACTGCTCAGTTTTTAAAAAGGGGATGATGATACCAAGCACAACGTACTGGGGCAAGGCCAACGCACTGCCCCAGGAAGACCGATAAGCAAACCCTGCCATGTACGGTCTGCCATCAGCCTCCCCAGCTCAGAAGCTGCACGGGGCAGCCTGCCAAGGATGTGTGTGCTAGGGCTGGGTATGACCAGGGAAACAGGACAGTCCAGAGGGCCAACTTCAGGTCAGCCTGGCCAGGCCAGACCCTTGCCACCACTGGCAAACGGGCCAGCAAGCAGCAGTGGCAAGAAGTTGGCTCAGGGGGCCTGGGGCTCCAGGCAACCACAGGATGATGCCCTCAGGGGGATTCCTCAGCCAGGGCCACTCCAGAGCCCTCGCCTACTGGTGCACAGAGGAGTAGCACCCCAGCATGCCTCCCCAGGATCCTGTTTTATAGGCCTCCACGGTGAACCAGCTTCCTTCCTCCTCAGGGTCTCTGTTGAACCCAGGTATGTTTCCATGGATTTGGCTCCCTCTCATCTGGGAAAGCCCTACCTGGACTCCCCAAACCCCTGCTGGCCTCAGCATGGCCAGTCGCCTTACATGGGTGGACCTGGCTGGTTTAACTCTGAGGGAAACATGATGTTCTAATTCTTTTTGTTTGTTTGATAGAGACAAGGTCTTGCTATGTCACCCAGGCCTGTCTTGAACTCCTGCCCTCCTGCCTCAGCCTCCCAACATGCTGGGATTACAGGCGTAAGCCACCATGCCTGACTTAATGTTTTAATTCTCGGGCGTGGAGCTCTCTGTGCAAAGGCAAAGAGGAAGCAGGCTGCCCACTGGTCTGCATGCGGACTCCACCTCTAAGCTGAACCCACCTCTCTCTGACTTCTTCCTACCTGGCCTCCTGTGTCTCCATGGCATGTGTTTCTACCTCTGGGGCCTGGGCCCAGGCTCCCTGGGAGGTGACTGCATGAGCCCCAGGCTGGGGAGCACAGAGTGGCCTCTCCGTGCCCCGCTCGGGCAGAGGAGCAATGCTTCTGAGCAGCAGGGTCCTAGCTGGCACTGAGACCGGAAGGTCGTCTTCAGGCTGTGGGTGGAGAAGGCCTCAATGGAGAGATCCTCAGGAACTTCCAATTAACCAATCAACCCTAACAGGCCAGTTCTGAGGTATCCCGGAGTCCCTCAGGGCTGTCCAGATAAAGACTGACAGGGGGAAAAATACGTAAAGTTCCGGTCTCGGTGTCTGTCACGCAAAGCTGCGGCTCATTAACCCTGATGAACTCTCAGACGGGGCTAGGAGGGATTGGGGGAGGATGCAGATCAAAGGCCCTCAGAGGAAATGACTGAGCTCTGTCTTGGGACTCTGGGGAAGAGAGGTGCTGTCTGCTCTGAACAAAAGTGCTCTGAACAAAGCTCACTCAAGCATCACATCTTCGGGAGACCTCGGGCTGGTAATCAGGACCCATCCTCCCAGGCATGCAGCGGGAGTGTTCTTTCTGCATTTCTGCCCTCTGTTTATTCTCACTCCTTACGAGAGACAAACGTCCACACTGTCACTGAGCGGGGTCCCACGGCCACCAAACAAATCTCCTTGGGGCCTCTTGGGTCTGGTTTGAGCCTGCTCCTGCCCCAGACTCTTCTGAGGGTCCTCTCTCCTGCCACTTGTTCCTGGAAATCCCTGCAAGCTTCCTCTAGACTCGGACGCCTTCCCTCCTTTGGGAGAATTGGATTGCTCCTCTCGCTGGCTCACCATTCAGCCTCCAGCCATCCCAGAAAATGGGAGCCACCTGGCAGGAAGGATCAAATTCCTAAGAGATGACAGCACTGCTCTGCCTCACTGCACTCCATCAGCCCTCACCGCTGACTCCTTTCATTTCTCCAGCCTGGGAAAGGTTGTGTTCCGAGAGGTAAAGATGGGGAGGGCTAGGAGGAGGCGCCAGGCTTGAAAAGGGCCAGGGGCAGGCCCTAGTGGGAGAGGAGGGAGCTGAGCAATGAGGGTGTTGCCTAAAGACAACAGCGTCTTGATGGGAAAGGAGGAGCGATGGGAAAGACTGGAGTATCTCAGGCCCTCAGTGGATGGGGGTTGTGGGAGAGAGGCAGCTGGGAGACAGGCCTCCCTCTGGAGTTCATAGCTGAGTTGCTGTCCAAATCAGTGGTCCCTAGAATCTATAAAACAAAACCGAGAGCTTCAGAGGTGCATCCAGAGGAGCCACACTCCAAAAGGACCACTTCCAGGTAAGCATGACACACTGCTGGATGCACACGCTCCTGGCTTCAGGTTCCGGGATCTTTCGCACTGCCTTCATCCTCAGCTAGCAATAGGGAGACCCTTCTCCTGGAGCCTGGGTGGTGACTCGGAGATCTACTGGTCAGCACAGAGAGCTGGGGCAGGAATACACATCTGCAGTGATGAGGGATATGGAGCAGTGACCTCATGGCCGGGGCCTGGTTAACAGTATCTTTGCCACTCCCAAGCTAGCCCATGGCTGCCGGATCTTCCTCTGCTCGATCTCCTGGCTGACCTGTGCAACCCTAGGTACTCCAGAAATTCCACAACTAGCAGCTCTCAGCCATCCCTCCTGGGCAGGGCTAATACTGGGGGCTCTGGCTTTTGTTGGAACCCACATGGGACCAGGAGATGTTTGACTCCAGGGTTCACAGGGCTTGTTCTTCTGCTGAAGGCAACCCTGAGCATGCTCCCAAGAAACGGACTCCAGGATTTATTTTAGGCAAACTAGGATTCTCCTGTGGCTGGGCAGTTCTAATGGGGAAAAGCGGGGTAACTGAGAGCTGTTGAACGGACAAAATCTTCCTCGAGTTCATGTTTCTGTCCTGCTAACTGAGGGCATTCACGTTTATGGAGCAGTGACTGTTTACCTGGGGGTAGTTTGCAGCAATAAAGGGGACATCCCTGTCCTGTAGAAGCTCACAGGATGGGGGTACATAGACGGAGGGAGTTGTTGAGAGATTCAGGCCCAGACTGGACAGATGAAGAAGGCCTCCCTCTCACGAGAAAAGCAAAAGGCAGCCCTGAGGGGAGGAAGAGCAGGGGGTACCACAGTGCTCCTAGGGGAGACGACAGGGCAAAAGCAGACAGGGGAGAGGTCACTGCACACCAGGCGACTCTGCGAACGTCTCCCTGCCCTTCAGGGAACATCCAGCGCCTGTGCTCCTCCTCAGAGCCCTGGAGGTGGGGTTGGGACGCGCATCTGACTCTTTGTGCGGGGATTCCTGTGGATTTGATGGGCGTCCTGCTGTTCTCTCCCCAGACGCCATGCAGCAAACCCTACTGCTGCTGCTGCTGACGGTGCTGCGCCCCAGCTGGGCAGACCCTCCCCAGAAGAAGGTCCCGCTCTTTCGGGTCACTCAGCAGGGCCCCTGGGGGAGCAGTGGCAGCAACGCCACCGACTCGCCCTGCGAGGGGCTGCCTGCCGCGGATGCGACGGCCTTGACCCTGGCGAACCGCAACCTGGAGCGCCTGCCCGGCTGCCTACCGCGCACACTGCGCAGCATCGACGCCAGCCACAACCTGCTGCGCGCCCTGAGCACATCCGAGCTCGGCCACCTGGAGCAGCTGCAGGTGCTGACCCTGCGCCACAACCGCATCGCTGCGCTGCGCTGGGGCCCGGGCGGGCCGGCGGGGCTGCACACCCTGGACCTCAGCTACAACCGGCTGGCGGCTCTGCCGCGGTGCGCCCTGCCCGTGCCGAGCAGCCTCCGCGCCCTGGAGCTCGCGGGGAATCCGCTGCAGGCGCTGCAGCCCCGGGCCTTCGCCTGCCTCCCCGCGCTGCGGCTCCTCAACCTCTCCTGCACCGCGCTGGGTCGCGGCATCCGGGGGGGCATCGCCGAGGCGGCGTTCGCTGGAGAAGAGGGCGCGCCCCTGGCCACGCTTGAGGTCCTGGATCTCAGCGGCACGTTCCTCGAACGGGGTGAGTCCGGGCGCCTCGCGTTTTCAGCCGGCCCGAGCGCAGAGCCAGGCTGCGCGTGCGCTCCTGGGGGTGACCCGGTGCCCAGCTCGTAGCAGTGTTCAAAAAAACACCAGCTACATTTTTCGAGCAAGCGGGCCCAGTTTGAAGCGCCACACAGGAGTCACTTTCTTGAATCCTAGGAGATGGGAACTGTTACCATCTCCATTTTACATATGAGGGAACCGTAGAACAGAAAGGTGGAACTTGGTCACACATTAAGCAAATCTGAACCCAGGCATTCGGGGTCCAGAGCCCAAAACTTTAACCACTCTGTTCTGCTTCCCAGCATGGCTGGATAAGTGCCTGTGGAATGGGGAAGTGAGTGCATGCTTTGGGGCTGATGAATGGAAAAACTGAGCCGCAAACATGCAGTTAGCTGAAGTGACTGAGGCTTCCAAGATGAATTCACTGATTTTTCTACCTGGTTGGGCAAAATTGTTTCTGTGAATGTTTAATCACTCAAGCCACAGGAGAGGTAAGGATAACCAGTCTCCTGTTCTTGGTGTTCTTTGATTCACAAGGTTGGTTTTACTATTTTTTAAAAAACACTTCACGTGTCTACAACCACCTGTTTCATCAAAGACAAAGAGAAAAAACAGCTAGAATGGGGAATACCGAGGGGAAGGGGCACGTTCTCCATGTATTAGGAGAGCCACAAAATTAGGTTTCTGGGGCCCCCTCGCCTCCTTAATTACGTTCCGCAGAAGTTCCCCACACTTGACAGACATCAGAGCAAAGTCTGGTTATTTTTTGTGTGGACTTTAATGAGAAGGTGGAGCAGCAACAGACTTGGAGACAGTGTCCTGGGTTCAAGCCTTGTCTCTGCCGCTTTCCAGCTATGTGGCCTTGGGCCAATCAATCCCCTCTCTGGCCTTGGCCGACTCAGATTGGAAGAAAGGAAGGACTGGTTGTCCCTGACCACCCTTCCAGCTGAAATGACCACAATTCTGAGATTCCCAGAGCTGCTAACTGTGCCCATGCTCAGCGATGACCTTCACCATTCACCTTACCACTCTCATTCTTTCCTTCATGCCGTGCTGGCCTCCTGGGTTTGTGCGTTCTGCAGTAGTTGGCAGTTTCCGTTCTGTGTTTCAGTTGAGTCAGGGTGGATCAGAGACCTGCCGAAGCTCACATCCCTCTACCTGAGGAAGATGCCTCGGCTGACGACCCTGGAGGGGGACATCTTCAAGATGACCCCCAACCTGCAGCAGCTGGACTGTCAGGACTCCCCAGCACTTGCTTCTGTCGCCACACACATCTTTCAAGATACTCCACGTCTACAGGTCCTTCTGTTCCAGAAGTAAGTGCTTCTGAGGCACATCTTCATCACATGACTGATTTTTGCCCATTACACTATGTTGAATTTTATAGAACAAACCAGACCTTAATTTTTCTCCCATTACTCTTCCAAATCCTCTCTGGGGGCTTTGTTTTCCCCCACCCTTCGCGTGATATCTTGGGTAGGTCCCAGATAGTCCACCCAGCCATCTAGCCTTGCAACTCAGTCCGGTTCAGAGTAGCATTAGAATGCCAAACTCCTATGCCTTTAAAGTTTATTTTAAGCCCAGACTTAGACATTTACAGCGGGAAGAGACCTCAGGTCTCCTCTCTGTCTGGATCTGCTTTCTTCCCCACATGTCATGCAAGTTCAGTCCCTTCCAGAATTTGAGTGTGTCTAGGGATGAAAGTATCGATATTGTTAGAAAATGCCTTGGAAGTCTATGGGCAGGCCCTGTTAGTCCTCTTTTACACAGTGCAGTCACTAAAGATGGAATTATTCTTCTAAAAGGATGAACAACTTTTCAAAGCAAAGGCAGAACCATTCACTCATTCTTTCCTTTATTCAATCAATAGCTATTGAGCACATGATGTTGTGAGGGGAAATGCTTTATGTCTCTGGCTCAGACTCCTTTGAGCTCGATAAAAACCCAAGAACTGTGTAAAGTGCCAGGATACAAATATCAAGTAGTTTCTTTATCTGTAAAATAGAGCTATGACAATAAAAGTTCACTTTGGGGCTTTTCATGAGGAAAAAGTATATGGTTTATGTAGAGCACTTAGCTCAGTGCCTGGCATATGGTATTTGTCCTCTAAAATTAGCGAAGATGATGGTGGTGGTGATAATGGAGATGCTGATGGTGATGTCAGTGATGGTGATGGTGTTGATGATGGATGATGGTGCTAATTATAATGCTGAGGATAGTGATGATTGTATGATATAATAGAGGTGGTGAGGCCAGGCACGATGGCTCATGCCTGTAATCCCAGCACTTTGGGAGGCTGAGGTGGGTGAATCACCTGAGGTCAAGAGTTCGAGACCAGCCTGGCCAACATGGTGAAACCCCATCTCTACTAAAAGAAATACAAAATTAGCCAGGCATGGTGGCACGTGCCTGTAGTCCCAGCTACTTGGGAGGCTGAGGCAGGAGAATTGCTTGATCCTGGGAAGTGGAGGTTGCAGTGAGCTGAGATTGCGCCATTGCACTCCAGCCTGGGCAATATGAATGAAACTCTGTCTCAAAATCAATACAAAACAAAAAAATAGTGGTGGTGAGAACACTGACAGGGCAATGGTGATGTGATAGTGGTGGTGATATTAATAAAGAGAATGATATTGGTGGCCATGATGACTTTGGTGATGGTGACATTGACAACACGGCCACTGCTTTCAGGGAGCTCACAGTTCAGTATAGGTAGCAGATATCTGCCATTTATCATAACACATCACGTTCCATAGCAGAGACACATGCCATGTGCTGTGTTATAAGGCAGGTGGGGGTAATGATCCATCAGACTGGATCAGAGAGGCTTCTTCAGGAACAGCATAATTGGTCCATATCTCAAAAGGCAAGTCCAAGCTCACCGGGTGAATGTCAGAAGAGAAAGGCCATCCAAGCCCAAGAAGAGCAAGTGTTCCAGGTTCAGAAGTGATGACCACTTCCTCTTATCCCTCTACTTGTCAATTCACTGCAATCTGACCATCCACATCAGCTGCCAAGTCAGTGGACACTTATGTCTGTGGAGCCTATTGTTTATTTCCTCCCTCTTGACATTCTCTGTCTCTTTGGCCCCAGGATGTTGCCCTGGTGCTTCTCCAGCCTTCCTGGCTAGGCCTTCTTAATGTCCTTGCCTATTTCCACTTATAACTTTCTTGAAGGTCATTTGTCACCCTATGCACTACTCCAGCACCATTCCCTTCGCTCAAGCCTAATGCGTCCTCCTCCATCTCTGTGCTGAGGATGTTTAGTTGAGTATCTGCAGCCAAGGCCTTCTGATGAGCCCCAGAATCATCTATCTAATTGCCTGCTGGATAGTAAAGATCTATGAGGCATCCAGGGGAAATGTTCAGTAATAATAACAAGAACCTCTTGTACTGTGCCAGGCATAGTTCTAAGCATATATTGAAGTATTTACTCTTGCAGCAATCCAGATAGGGAGGATTCAGTCATTATTCCCATTTCACAGATGAAAAAACTGAGACACAGAGATATTAAATACCTTTCCCCAGTTCACATAGCTAATAAATAGCAGAATCAGAATTTGAGCCCAGGCAGTTTGGCTCCACATCTGACGCCTTCAACACAATGCTGCATCAGACTGAAGCTTGGAGGAGGAGAGTCTGAGCCAGAGGTATAAATTTGGGAGTATAAAGATGATCTATGAAGCCAAAGGAATTCATGAGATCACCAGAGAGACAGTACAGAGAGATGAGGGCCCAGAACTGAGCCTTGAAGAACCCCAACTTTTAACATCGGGATGAAGAAGAACCAGGAAAGGAGACCAAGAAGGTATGACCAGTGGAGTAGCAGAAAAACCAGGAGAATACGATGTCCTGGATGTCAAGAGAAGAGAGTGCTTAAGGAGGGAGGGAGTGGTTGACAAAACCATCAGGAGCCCTAGTCAGCTGAGAATGGGGTGACCACGGGATTTGGCAAAATGTGAGACATCAGCGACATTCATTCCCAAGGGAGCCAGGTGAAAGGGGTGGAAGAGTCATTGCAGGAGTCAAGTCCCCAGGACTCGTTTCATTTCCATCCCCAACAGCTCCTGTGCCAGCCCGCTTCCCTTTGACCCTTTAAGGCAACTCTAGATCAAGTCCTCTTCATCTCCCATCTTCCTTACTGCCTTCTGATAGATGTTTCCATCTTCACAGGCCCCATTTTAGAGCAGGGAGGTCTTATTTTCATTTATATTATGGGCTGTTTTGACAGTCTGGTGAAGCCTGTGGGTCCACCCTTTTTTTTTTTTTTTTGAGATGGAGTCTTGCTCTGTCACCAGGCTGGAGTGCAGTGGTGCTATCTCAGCTCACTGCAACCTTCACTTCCC